>NC_057799.1:293880213-293892498 GCF_018294505.1 Triticum aestivum
GCTGCAAGGAGAACCACCCCACCGTCGCCGTTCGCCGGGGCAACACCACTGGAGCTCTTCTGCCTCAACCCCCTGCCGGATCTGCGCCCCCGTCAACCTCCTCCTCGCCGGACTGCACTCGTCACCGACCTCCTCCCCGAAGGCCTCCGTCGAGCCCGCTGCCATTCCCCTGCAATGAACGTGAGCAGGAAACCCCCCCCTCTCTCCTCTGCCTCCCACACGCTCGCGCGCGCCTGCCCGCACTTGTTGCCGCCCCGGGGCCGCGACCTCCTCTCCGCGCCGCGCCTAGGCCGCGCCCGCTCACGCCCCCTGGTCGTGCTTCGGCACCCCCGCGCGCTGCTCGCCTCTGCCCTGCGTTGTCCGCGGACGGCCACACGCGCCCGCTGCAATCCACCGGCTGCCGCCCGCGCCTACTGTTGCCTGGCTCCGCTCGTCACTGCCCGTGGCCACCTTGGCCGAAGCTAGCCGCCGCTCGGCCAACCGCCTCCCCTCGCCCCTTGCACCCTGACCACGCACCACCTCCCCTACTTTGCCCCGCTGCAGCCGCCGTCTGTCGGCGACGCGCGTCCGCGCGCGCTCGCAGCCGTCTGCTGCTCGCGGCCAAGCCCGCGCACATCCGCCCGTAGCTGCTTGCCTAGCAACCATGCCGCCGCGTCTCCTGCCCGTCTCCGGTCACCCCGTCGTGCGCAGCCCGCGCCGGCCCGGGTGCCAGGTTACCAGCGCCCGTTAACCCCGCGCCCGATAGGTCCCCTGTGCCTATGACAGATGGGGCCCAAGCCCAGAAATAAAACAAAAAAGAGATTAAGTAGATAATAACTGTTAAATAATTAATTAGTTAGTAAGATAATAAGTTAACTTAATTAACTTGCTTAATAACCTAATCAACCAGATTAGTTAATCAAATGTTGTTTAGTGCAACATGTTTCAATGACATCAGCATACACTATTGTGGATAATGTTGAATTAAAATAATTAAATAAATTCTAAAAATGATTAAATCTTTTAAAATTAATATGAAATAAACCGTAGCTCGGATGGAAAAACTTTGTACATGAAAGTTGGCCACACATCCCATTCGTTGGCCACACATCCCTAGCTTAGCAAACTCGCAAGTTTCCCCCTCCGGTTCATCTGTCCGAAAATGCGAAACACCGGGAATACATTCCCGGATGTTTCCCCCCTTCGCCGGTATCACCTACTATCGCATTATATTTATTGTTTCTTCCCCCCTCTTCTCTCGCTAGACACTGAGACTGACGCCGCTGCTACCCAGTACGACTACGGTGTTGACGACCCCTCCTACTTGCCAGAGCAACCACGCAAGCCCCCCCCCCTTGATCACCAGATATCGCCTATTTTTCTCTCTACTGCCTGCATTAGAGTAGTGTAGTATGTTACCGCTTTCCGTTAATCCTATCCTGATGCATAGCCTGTCCTTACTACTACTGTTGTTACCTTTACCTGCAATCCTACATGCTTAGTATAGGATGCTAGTATTCCATCAGTGGCCTTACATTCTTGTCCGTCTGCCATGCTATACTATCGGGCCGTGATCACTCGGGAGGTGATCACGGGTATATACTTACATACATATTATATGATACATGTGGTGACTAAAGTCGGGTCGGCTTGTAGAGTACCCGCAAGTGATTCCGATGTGGGGGCTGAAAGGACAAGTGGCTCCATCCCGGTAAAGGTGGGCCTGTGTTCCCGACGGCCCCCGACTATTACTTTGTGGCGGAGCGACGGGGTAGGTTGAGACCACCTAGGTGAGAGGTGGGCATGGCCCTGGTCGGCATTCGCGGTTACGTCAAAATAACATGCTTAACGAGATCTTGGTATTTGATCTGAGTTGGGTCGTTGACCTTATACGCACTAACCGCCACATGGGACAAGATATGGGCAACCGGCGTCGTGGTATCAGCCGAAGCTCTTTTTGACGTCAGCGACTGAGCGGCGCGCGCCGCATTGGACCATAAGCCCGCGCTTGTATTAAGGGGGCTAGGTCTGTTCCGGCCGCGTACGCAACGTGCAGGTGTGCAATGGGCGATGGGCCCAGACCCCTGCGCGCATAGGATTTGGACCGGCGTGCTGACCTCTCTGTTGAGCCTAGGTAGGGTTGCGACGTGTTGATTTCCCGAGGCCGGACATGACCCAGGAAAGTTTTCCCAGCCAGAGGGATCGAGCATGTCGGGTAATGTGGTGCACCCCTGGAGGGAAGTTTATCTATTCGAATAGCCGTGATCCTCGGTAACAGGATGACCCAGAGTTGTACCTTGAACTTATGACAACTAGAACCGTATACTTAATAAAACACACCCTTCCAAGTGCCAGATATAACCCGGTGATCGCTCTCACACAGGCCGGCGAGGGGAGGATCGCCGGGTAGGTTTATGCTATGCGATGCTACTTGGTGAACTTACCATCTACTCTCTTCTACATGCTGCAAGATGGAGGCTGCCAAAAGCGTAGTCTTCGACAGGACTAGCTATCCCCCTCTTATTCTGGCATTCTGCAGTTCAGTCCACCGATATGGCCCCTTTACACATATACCTATGCATATGTAGTGTAGATCCTTGCTTGCGAGTACTTTGGATGAGTACTCACGGTTGCTTTGCTCCCCCTTTTCCCCTTTTCCTTTCTTCCTGGTTGTCGCAACCAGATGCTGGAGCCCAGGAGCCAGACGCCACCGTCGACGACGACTCCTACTACACCGGAGGTGCCTACTACAATGTGCAGGCCGTTGACGACGACCAGGAGTAGTTTAGGAGGATCCCAGGCAGGAGGCCTGCGCCTCTTTCGATCTGTATCCCAGTTTGTGCTAGCCATCTTATGGAAACTTGTTTAACTTATGTCTGTACTCAGATATTGTTGCTTCCGCTGACTCGTCTATACTCGTCTATGATCGAGCACTTGTATTCGAGCCCTCGAGGCCCCTGGCTTGTATTATGATGCTTGTATGACTTATTCTATTTTTAGAGTTGTGTTGTGATATCTTCCCGTGAGTCCCTGATCTTGATTAGTGTTTGCGTGTATGATTAGTGTACGACTGAATCGGGGGCGTCACATTTGTGACTGTGAAGCACTCATTAAAATATTACATGCTAAAGAGTTGATGTTGGACAAGGAAGACAACATAATAAGTTATGTTTTGTTATATCCGAATAGAAGTTATATTGTCATAGATCCTCCAACATGTTGAGCTTGCTTCTCACCCTATGCTAGCCAAATCTTTTACACCAAGTAGAGATACTACTTGTGCATCCAAAAATCCCTAAACACAGTTTCGCCATGATAGTACACCATACCTACCTATGGCTTGAGTAAGATCCTTCAAGTAAGTTGTCATCAGTGCAAGCAATAAAAATTGATCGCTAAGTATGTATGATATTTTAGTGTTAAGAAAATAAGCTTTATACAAACTTGTGATGTGGAAGGAATGAAAACGACGGACTGCATAATAAATTTTCTATCACAGGTGGCAATATAAAGTTATATTGGCATTAAGATTTTGTGCATCCAACCATAAAAGCGCATGACAACCATTGCTTCACTCTGCGAAAGGCCTATCTTTTAATTTTACCTTCTACCCTTATAGAAGAATCACGATGATCTTCACCTTTCATTTTTGCACTGTTTCTTCTTGGAAAGCACTATGTGTTGGAGAAAGATCCAGATATATATATATATCCACTCGGATGTAGGTTATCATAAAGCATTATTGTTTACATTACCGTTGAGGTAAAAGGTTGGGAGGCGAAACTATAAGCCCCGATCTTTCTCTGTGTCTGATTGAGACATTGAACTCATAAGTATCGCGTGAGTGTTAGCACGATAAGTAAACCGACTCCAAAACTTTTCCAATGGCAATTTTACTCCGTTTTGGAATATTTAAAAAATTAGGAAAATAAAAAGTAGTCCGAATAGTGATCGGAGCTATAGCCATCACAGGCAAACTCCATAAGGAAATAATGGATCTCAAACAGCAAGTTAATAGACTTGAGGAGGAAAATCGCATCCTGAAGGGTATTATCGCCAAGAAGATCTCATCACCACCTCCAAAGAAAGAGATCTAAATACATGGATATGGGCACTCCCCTTGGCAACTGCCAAGCTTGGGGGAGTTGCCCTGGTATCGTATCACCATCACATCTTTACCTTTATTGTTTTTCTTAGTTCGACCCTGTTGGTTATATCTTGATCTAGTAGAACAAAAGTTTGAGTATGATCTAGTCTTTGAGTTTTGATTCATGATCCATCTATGTAATCGAGTCCGTGACTTCTATAATAAAGAGTAGGTTTGAGTTGAGGGCTTTGCTTTCTTGTTGTGATCTTGAGGGAAAAGAAAATGAAAAGAGTAAAACAGATAAAAAGATTGTATATGATCTTATAGAGAGTGATGACCTGACATATAAGGAGTATGATGAATAATTTTTCTTGAGAGTTGACAAACATAGTTTTGGTCATTGTTGCAATTAATAGGAAGTAATAAAGAAAGAGAGGTTTCACATATAAATATACTATCTTGGATATCTTTTGTAATTGTGAAGCACTCATTAAAATATTACATGCTAAAGAGTTGATGTTGCACAAGGAAGACAACATAATGAGTTATGTTTTCTTATATCCGAATAGAAGTTATATTGTCATAGATCCTCCAACATGTTGAGCTTGCTTCTCACCCTATGCTAGCCAAATCTTTTACACCAAGTAGAGATATTACTTGTGCATCCAAAAATCCCTAAACCCAGTTTGGCGATGAGAGTCCACCATACCTACATATGGATTGAGTAAGATCCTTCAAGTAAGTTGTCATCAGTGCAAGCAATAAAAATTGCTCGCTAAATATGTATGCTATTTTAATGTTAAGAAAATAAGCTTTATACAAACTTGTGATGTGGAAGAAATGAAAGCGACGGACTGCATAATAAAGTTTTCTATCACAAGTGGCAATATAAAGTTATATTGGCATTAAGATTTTGTGCATCCAACCATAAAAGCGCATGACAACCACTGCTTCCCTCTGCGAAAGGCCTATATTTTACTTTTACCTTCTACCCTTATACAAGAGTCACGATGATCTTCACCTTTCATTTTTGCTTTGTTTCTTCTTGGAAATCACTATGTGTTGGAGAAAGATCCAGATATATATATCCACTCGGATGTAGGTTCTCATAATGCATTATTGTTTACATTACCGTTGAGGTAAAAGGTTGGGAGGCGAAACTATAAGCCCCTATCTTTCTCTGTGTCCGATTGGGACATTGAACTCATAAGTATCGCGTGAGTGTTAGCACGTAACTAAACCGGCTCCGAAACTTTTCCAGTGGCAATTTTACTCCGTTTTGGAATATTTAAAAAATTAGGAAAATAAAAAGTAGTCTGAATAGTGATCGGTGCTCTAGCCATCACAAGAAAACTCCGTAAGGAAATAATGGAAAACAGCAAGTCGATAGACTTGAGGAGGAAAATCATATCCTGAAGGGTATTTTCGCCAAGAAGATCTCATCACCACCTCCAAAGAAAGAGATCTAAATACAAGGGTATGGGCACTCCCCTTGGCAACTGCCAAGCTTAGGGGAGTTGCCCCGGCATCGTATCACCATCACATCTTTACCTTTATCGTTATTCTTAGTTCGACCCTTTTGGTTATATCTTGATCTAGTAGAACGGAAGTTTGAGTATGATCTAGTCTTTGAGTTTTGCTTTATGATCCATCTATGTAATCGAGTTCGTGACTTCTATAATAAAGAGAAGGTTTGAGTTGAGGGCTTTGCTTTCTTGCTGTGATCTTGAGGGAAAAGAAAAGGAAAAGAGTAAAACAGATAAAAAGATTATATATGATCTTATGGAAAGTGATGACCTGACATATAAAGAGTATGATGAATAAAATTTCTTGAGAGTTGACAAACATAGTTTTCGTCATTGTTGGAATTAATAGGAAGTAATAAGGAAAGAGAGGTTTCACATATAAATATACTATCTTGGACATCTTTTGTGATTGTGAAGCACTCATTAAAATATTACATGCTAAAGTGTTGATGTTGGCAAGGAAGACAACATAATGAGTTATGTTTTCTTATATCCAAATAGAAGTTATATTGTCATGGATCCTCCAACATGTTGAGCTTGCTTCTCACCCTATGCTAGCCAAATCTTTTGCACCAAGTAGAGATACTACTTGTGCATCCAAAAATCCCTTAACCCAGTTTGGCCATGAGAGTCCACCATACCTACCTATGGATTGAGTAAGATCCTTCAAATAAGTGGTCATCAGTGCAAGCAATAAAAATTGCTCGCTAATATGTATGAGCTTTTAGTGTTAAGAAAATAAGTTTTATACGAAATTGTGATGTGGAAGAAATAAAAGCGACGGACTGCATAATAAATTTCTCTATCACAAGTGGCAATATAAAGTGACGTTCTTTTGCATTAAGATTTTGTGCATCCAACCATAAAAGCGCATGACAACCTCTACTTCCCTCTACAAAGGGCCTATCTTTTACTTTTACCTTCTACCCTTATACAAGAGTCATGATGATCTTCACCTTTCCTTTTTTCACCTTTTCTTCTTGGCAAGCACTATGTGTTGGAGAAAGATCCAAATATATATATATATATATATATATATATATATATATCCACTTGGATGTAGGTTATCATAAAGTATTATTGTTGACATTACCCTTGAGGTAAAAGGTTGGGAGGCGAAACTATAAGCCCCTATCTTTCTCTGTGTCCGATTGAGACTTTGAACTCATAAGTATCGCGTGAGTGTTAGATATTGTGAAAGACTAAAAGATGGTTGAGTATGTAGACTTGCTATACAAAAGCTCTTACATTGACTCTTTCCGGTATTATGATAAATTCCAATTGCTTCAATGACCGAGATCATAGTTTGTTAGTTTTCAAGAAAGTTTCTGATTCATACGTTACCTTGTGAAAAAATTGTTACTTTAGCATGAGAAATTATATGACAATATATGTTGTTGTTCGAAGGATGATCATGATGCCTTCATGTCCGTATTTTATTTTATCGACACCTTTATCTCCAAACATGTGGACATATTTATCGATTTTGGCTTTCGATTGAGGACAAGCGAGGTCTAAGCTTGGGGGAGTTGATACGTTCATTTTGCATCATGCTTTTATATTGATATTTATCGCGTTATGGGTTGTTGTTATTACACATTATAGTACAATACTTATGCCTTTCCTCTCTTATTCTACAAGGTTTACACAAGGGGTGAGAATGCCGACAGCTGGAATTCTGGACCGAAAAGGAGCAAATCTAAGAGGCCTATTCTGCACAACTCCAAAAGTCTTGAAAATTTACGGAGAATTACTTTGGAATATATAAAAAATATTGGGCGAAGAAAATACCAGAGGGGACCCACCAGGTGGCCACAAGCCTTGGGGGCGTGCCCTACCCTCTGGGTGCGCCCCTAGGGCTTGTGGGCCCCTTGGCAGGTCTTCGGTGCCCATCTTCTGCTATATGGATTGTTTTGACCTGGAAAAAATCATAAGGAAGCTTTTGGGATGAAGCGCCACCATCTCGAGGAGGAACCTGGGCAGAAGCAATCTAGGGCTCCGGCAGAGCTGTTCTGCCGGGGAATCTTCCCTCCCGGAGGGGGAAATCGAAGCCATCATCGCCACCAACGATCCTCTCATCAAGAGGGAGTCAATTTCCATCAACATATTCACCAGCACCATTGCCTCTCAAACCCTAGTTCATCTCTTGTATCTGATCTTTGTCTCAAAACCACAAATTGGTACATGTGGGTTGCTAGTAGTGTTGATTACTCCTTGTAGTTGATGGTACTTGGTTTATTTGGTGGAAGATCATGTGTTCAGATCCTTAATGCTATTCAATACCACCCTGATTATGAACATGAATATGCTTTGTGAGTTGTTACATTTGTTCCTGAGGACGAGTAGAGACAGTAGCGACCCAGATCGTTGTCTGCAATTTCCTTCTTCTCTTGCCCAGGTGTCTTCCGGGCTTTGCCGCATGTGGCATTTTAAATTATCCGGAATATGTAAGACAATTATTATCTGCGCCATTGTAAATTTGTCGTCGTATTATCCGTTGCCATTTTATTTGTGGTCGTATTATCCATTGCCCTATGTGGCAATTTAAATTAGGGTGGAATACGAGTTGAAAACACAAAAAAGCAAATGCTGCCATAGGATCACAAGCAAACACCCTCCGTCTAGGTGCTTTAACTAACCCATTAATGGAGAAGCTGTGAGCGAGGCGGGCGGCGGATGGTACATGGAGGTCAACGAGCTCGCTTCCCGGTGAGCATGGGCGGCCTTGCTGCTCGCACGTGTCCCGTCGAGCCTGCGAGATGGACAGGATGCACGCGTCCCGTCGAGCCTACGCGGCGGACTGCTCGCACGTGTCCCGTCAAGCCTGCACGGCGGACTTCTCACGCTCGTCCCGTCTAATCAAACAGTTGCACGCATGCCACCGAGTATGGTTAAATTTCGACATGGTTAATATAATACAACCGTTTGCGATATTAATGTGTCAGCTTTTTTTTCAAAAAGGACTTTGTTGGCTACTAATGTGTGCGCGTCTTCTCAAACTGGACGAATTTTTTTACCATGGCATATATGTGCCCTGTCATGAAACCATGCCAAGTTTCATGTTTTTTGGGTGAGTTTTTGATTTACTGGGATTTAAAAACCGAGATTCTCAAAGTTTCAGGACTACGACAAGTTTGTAATTCATTCCCATTCCTTAAATGAGACCTAGACATGCACCCAATGACACATGTACGATTTCCCACCAATTTTGCTTCACTGGAGCATGTGCTTGTAGTTCAAATTTGAATTATGGACTACATTAAATGCGTAGAAAACTTAGTAATTAGTAATATATATAATGTCCAAAAGAAGCCTAAATAGTTTCATATTTCAGCCCGACACTCCTGTTATTCTATGTTGCATGTAGAAAACAAAGTTCAAGGCGAGAAGAGGCAGCGACTATTGTTTTGCACAAGAGGGGCATGTTTCCCAACCGGAACCACGAGGGTTGCGACAGGCTCCGGTTTTTAAGAGGCTTGTAATATAGCTTTGCCCAAATTGGACAATTATATGTACCATGTAGTGACACTGTGACAAGTTTCATGATTTCCTGGTGAGTTTTGGATTTACAGAGATTTAAAAACCGAGATTCGCAATGTTTGTGGCCAAGCTAGGACGGCGAGACGGTTGAATTCGTTCCCATTCGTTCCATGGGAACTAAACATGCACCCCAAGGAAACATGTACGTTTTTTCTAGCCATTTTGGTGCACTTGAGCATGTATTGTAGTTCGGATTTGAATTATGGACATTAAATGCATAGAAAACTCAATTAATGAATAAAAAAGGTCAAACGAACCCTGAATAATTTCAAAGTTCAGCGTGAATCTCCCATTGTTCCGTGTCGCGTGTAGAAGAAAATACGAGGGTAGAAGAGGGAGCGATTATCATTTGGCCCACAAGGGGACACGTTTCCCTATTGAAACCACGAGGGTTCTTGCGACAGGCTCCAGTTTGTAAGAGGCTTGTAATTAATCTTGGCCCAAATTGGCAATGTTTTTACCACGACATATATGTGCCATGACGTCACACCATGCCACCTTTGATGAATTTCTGGTGAGTTTTGGATTTATGGGGATTTAAAAACCGAGATTCAAAATGTTTGAGGACGAGCCAGGACACCGGTACGGTTGTAATTCGTTCCCATTCCTGGCATGGGACCTAAACATGCACCCAAGGACACATGTATAATTTTTCTAGCCATTTTGGTCAACTGGAGCATGTATTTGTATTTCACATTTGAATTATGGACATTAAATGCCTAGGAAACTCAATTACTGTATAAAAAGGCCAAACGAACACTGAATAAGTTTAAATTTCAGCACGGATATCATGTCGTTCCATGTTGCCCGTGGAAGAAAATACAAAGCAAATATAGGCATTGATTACGTTTCGCCCACAAGGGGAACACGTTTCCCTATCGGAACCACGAGGCTTCTTTGAGAGAAGCTCCGGTTTGTAAGAGGTTTGTAATAAAGCTTGGCCCAAATTGGACAATGTTTTTACCACGACATATATGTGCCATGATATGACACCATGCCACCTTTGATGACTTTCTGGTGAGTTTAGGATTTACGGGGATTTAAAAACCGAGATTCCAAATGTTTGAGGACGAGCCAGGAGGCGGGTACGGTTGTAATTTGTTCCCATTCTGGGCATGGGACCTAAACATGCACCCCAGGACACAAGTATAAATTTTCTAGCCATTTTTTTGAACTGGAGCATGTATTTGAAGTTCAGATTTGAATTATGGACATTAAATGCCTAGGAAACTCAATTAGTGTATAAAAAGGCCAAACGAACCCTGACTAAGTTTAAATTTCAGCATGGATATCCTGTCGTTCCATGTTGCCCGTAGAAGAAAATACAAGGCGAAAAGAGGCTGTGATTACGTTTCGCCCACAAGGGGGACACGTTTCCCTATCAGAACCACGAGGCTTCTTCGAGTGAAGCTCCGGTTTTAAGAGGCTTGTAATAAAACTTGCACCAAAATGGACAAAAAAATTCCTCGACATATATGTGCCATGCTGTGACACCATGCCAGGTTTCACGATTTTCGGCTTAGTTTTGGATTTGCGGGGATTTAAAAACCAAGATTCTTCTCACGAAATGTTTTCAAATAGCAGACGGTTCACTCACGAAAACCGTGTGCCTACCGAACCGTGGCCGATGCCCCAATCCCCCCTGCTGCGTGCGTGATCTGAGTCGTGCATTCTGATTGGCCAGCACCCAAACCCCGCGGATCGTACGTGTGCACCGTTGGATGCTCCCAGATCAAACGGCAACCCTGAGCCCTTTCGACAGCACATGCAGTACATGGGTAAGCACTGTGTGCATGCGTCATGCCAGCTCACGCTTCCTTCTCTACTAGGTTTTCTAAATAGGCTACCATTTCTTGCCACTCCTACCATCGTTTTCCCGCTACCAGTGTGAGTGCTCATTGAAGGCTAGCGGCGACACACTGGCCATGTAAAATATCCACACAGTTTCTAAAAGCACAAATGTGTGTGATAGGAGGGAGTAGGTCCCATAGGGTGACCAGCGTGAAACGCCTTAATGGCAAGGAGGCAATTCTTATCAGCAAGGGTCGGCTTCCCATCCGCTAGCCTAGTCGAATAGAACACAGAAGTTAAGCATGCTCGGGCTGTTGTAGTCCAAGGATCGGTGACCCGGTGGGAAGTTGCATATCTCAAGCTTCATTTAAATGCCATTAAACGGTCAATTCATTATAGAGATATATTACATCTCTATAGTGACCTATCACGGCAATTATATAAACCTTGGGATCCTTGTTTTGCTAATTTGTAGACTATGTTTCTATGTGTTATTTTTTGCTCTAAAAAATGAAAGAATGATTGGCTTGACCTATCATGGCGATTATATAAACTTACTATGTTTTTAGGGGTTATTCTTTCCGCTAAAAAATTAAAGAATGATTGACTTGACCTGTCATGGTGATTATATAAACCTTTTTCAGGTTGCATGCAGGGTATAGGGGGCAGGATGTTCTTCTCAAGCATGTCTCCCTTGTGCGGCTTATAGACACGACACATATCTGTGGGCTCCCTGAGGTATATATACTATCCTTTACCGACAATTAGGGGGGCCCACACAATCTATCCCTTCGACCCAACAACGAGAAGGGTTTGACCATGATGGTTTCCTATTGATACTAGTAAGGTAAATGTGCATTGCACGCATGAGATATGGTAACCAAATTATGAAGAAATACCACACTATAGCATGTAAGCTTTGAATCATATATGCATGATGTAGATGTTCGTTTAATTATTATAGTTCATTTCATCCAAAATCAATTAGTTTTATAAAAAATATTTTAAGATTCATGGAATTGTGCATTGTAAAGCATAAAGAAAAAACAAAAAGTGACAATTCATTTAGAACAAAAAGTCTGGGCAATTAAGAGATGGAAGATTCTAGAGAACAAAGGAGAAGTGCTTGTGTTTTGAGGTTTGTGCATTATGCTTAAGTCCAACCATGGAGTCTTCTAGTTTGTACATGTGGCAGAATCTGGTGGAATGTAGATGATATCCAACGACCAGTAGTGCTCGGATTTGCCATCTCTGTACCATCGGATTGGCTTCATCCGACAACCAACTTTCAAAGTTATTCGCACACTATATAGGGGTATAGATATAGATGTGTCCCATTCTAGACAAAATATAGTTTGAGTG
>NC_057799.1:293892745-293903026 GCF_018294505.1 Triticum aestivum
AGGCTTGGAGTCGGGTACGGTATTCGGTTTGTAATGTAGTTGGTGGCCCATCGAAGTTGTGCATTTGGGATTTAAACACATCACACACCACCGTAACCATACATATTTTCGGGCCGCATGCAGTGTATACGGGGTCTTCTGATCGACCACGTCTCCCTTGTGCGGGTTTTTTGATGACACGCATATCTTTGTGCTCCCCGAGTGTATATATATCATCCCTTTGACCGATAATGAGGGGTATGTGTTGGGCATGAATGGATTCCTCCTAGTTCGTGTTAGGGCCGGTCACCGTCACATGTTGCTCAACCAAAGCTCGAGCTCATGTGTTGTCAGGATTCCCTCCCACATGCTCGGACTGTTGGGTTTTACGTACATCATACCCTGTGTATCTCGTCCTTAACTACCTTGCCTTCATGGTTGTTGTCTGTATCGAGAGGTAGGCACCACATCTAAATTATACATTATTCTATATTGAAAACACATATCACCTCTTCCCAACGTACATCATTTTGGGCCGCATGCAAGAGGTGCCGGTTTTGTAGTCCCTCTCGTGAGATTTTTATGATGGTTCAATCTATTGGCCCAAGCGGTTTATCGACAACAACAGTTGTCGTTTGACCGAACGATAGATTCATTGGGCCGTCTTATGGTAGGTCATGGCGACATCCATGGATGACCAAAGTATCGATCATTACGTGCATCCGCCCCGCTGACACGAAGTGGGAGGTGGTGGGCCAAGCATCCTAGCTAGGTACGACATTGCAAAAATCGGCGGTTCCGCGCCACTTTTCTTTATTATCATACACGCATATTGTTATTGTACCGTGCGCAATCTTGGGCACTCCCGCCCCGCATCAATTCTTGTACCCAAATTTTAGTAGCCGTCGTACTTCAACCGTCGCGCACACTCCTCCAGCACCGACCTTATAGTAAAATTGCAGTAGCCGTGGCATATCCTCAAACACCCCCCTCCACAGTCCCCCACCCGCCCCATTCCTCCTAGCTTAGATAATAAAGTTCAGGTTACCCAGCAATTCCCATACCGTCGCCCCACACCCCTGAGTTTTTAGATGAGGCCTGCGGTGTCCCTCCCCGCCAGATCCACATCCCCTGCTCCAGAATGTCGCAGCCTAAGCTCGGCCACGTATCCCGGGGAGCCCGACGAGCGTTCGGCCAAGAAGAGGTTTATCATGGCCTCTCCGGCGGGCGTTGGCGAGGTGGCCGTCGTTCGCCCCCACCTGTCGATCCTGGAGCAACACGTCGCCGTGGAAGCCGGCAAAGATGTTGACTACGTTGCCATGCCGAACGCTTCATGTCAGCGGGCTAGCATATTACTGTATCTCGAGAAAGCTGGCTACGACATCAAGCTCGTCCACAGCGACGGCTTCACGCGGGCCATGTCACATGTTAAGTGGTCCATCCCCAACCCCCTTGGTTCAACCGTCGTCGATCTCTTAGACGGCCGTACCGCTAATCTCCTCCACCAAGCGGTCAAGGATTTCCGAGCTTTATACGCCATCGAGCCCATTTTGTCATTTCTGAAGGACACGTTCTACGGCTGCGGCTTGGGATCCTCAATTGCCAAGTCAGCTCTCATCGACCACGACCACGAGGAGGGCACCCAGGAAGGTTCTTCCAAGGTGAAACAGCCCATCTGTGATGTCAGAGAGCGGACCATGGATCTGTGCTCTTCCAACTGGAAGGATCCCGTCCATGAAATGTGAGCCAACATTCTATCAGCCAATCTTACCTTTTCTAGCTTGCCAACCCGTACCCTTTGTTGTAGTAGCATTTGCTGTGCGGTGCTTTAACTGTGCCACGTTTAATTATTCCAGTTATGCAAAAAAGTATTGTTCAATAGGGCTATGTGAGTTTAAGTATGAATTGTCCACTTCAGTTTCACGAATGGCTATATTTGGTTGTTTATAGTGAGTAGATGCCTTGTTTATCTATATTTGGTTGTTAGGTTGGTTGGAGTGAGCATTTTTCCAGTTATCGAGCAGATGCCTTGTTTATAAGTATTTGGTTCTTAGTTTGGTTGCAGTGAGCATTTGTCCAGTTATCAAGCAGATGCCTTGTTTATCTGTATTTGGTTGTTAGGTTGCTTTTTTTACCATTTGTCCAGTTATCAAGCAGATGCCTTCTTTATCTGTATCTGCTTGTTAGGTTGGTTGTAGTGAGCATTTGTCCAGTTTTCAAGCATATGCCTTGTTTATCTGTATTTGCTTGTTAGGTTGGTTGTAGTGAGACTCTGTCCAGTTTTCAATGGCTATATTTGGTTGTTATACTGGTCATTTATGCCTTGTTTATTTCACTCCTTCACGATGTGTTGTTCATTATGTGCAAGTCAGAACTGTGCCGCTCGACTACATCAATACCAGTTTGAACGGCTATATTTGGTTCCAGTTATTCCTGGTGTAGTTAACACCTGCCCTTTATTTCATTTTTACACATTTATCTAGTGTGATGTTTAAGCATTACCTACGTTCTATTCATTTTCAACAATACCAGTTTGAATTGCAATATTTGATGGTTGTTAAGCCTGCTATCGGTAACATTGCCTTCCATTTTATATCTGCTTTAATAGCATGCTAAAACCAACACATTCAAGCTATCATTTGGAGATGATGTTGTTTTCCTTTGCTATATTTGTTTGATGTTAAGGTTGATGTACTTATCATGCCTTATCTCTACTTATGCAGGACAACAACGGGAGTGGACACCATTTTCCGCCGAGGTTAGCTTCATCCCTAGGCTTGTATTCCTCCCGTCGTTCCATAATGTAGTGCATATAGATCCAGGCCTGGACACTTGTTAGCTTCTAATATTGACTTGTTGCTTGTAGGTACATATCACAACAAAAAAAGTACACTTCTGTGATGATACGTGTTTGTCACAGTAGGTCACATTTTCTATCATGCATGTACATCCATGACGATTTTATGACAGAATCAAGATAGTCATACCTGTGTTGTCGTAGAAGTGTTCCATGACATTACCAAAATTATCATCATGGAAGTGTCCACTTCCATGACGATAAATCGCGCGTCACAGAAGTGCTTTCATCAAGGGTGACCGACACGTGGCATCCACCGTAACGGGTCGTCGTTAAGCTATCGGGTCCAGTTTTGGATCCGATAACCCGTTAATAGCCCGGACCAATGGGAATTTCCCACGTGTAAAATTATGATTGGCCGGAGGAAACACGTGTCAGCTCGTCAGTGGGTCAGATAGGCGCCTATGATATGTCGACACGTGCGACGGCCCACCACTGGCCGATTTAGCTTAGAAAGGCTGGCCCGTTTGACTTGGTCAAAAGTTCGCGGGCTGGCCCATGGAAAACCTGTTAACGGTCTCTTTGCAAATAGCCCATTTTACGGCCTGGTAACTCACGGTCCGTTAGGGCCTACCCGAAATCGGCCCAACAACGTCATGTGGGCCGTCGAATATAACACCAGCCCGTTAAACTTTAGGCCCATGTATGGCCCATCACGTCTTTCGGCCCATATGAGGCCTTTCGTATATTTAGGCCCTTTACAGGCCCACGGTGACTCTAGCCCATAATGAATATTAAATTCCTTTGTACCCATTAACGGCCCATGATTCACATGGGCTGTTTCCAGCCCGTGTTAGCTTTCGGCCTACTGATGGCCCATACGTTCTTGGGCTCCTTTCCGGCCCTCGATTACTTCCAGCCCGTTACTGGCCTGTTCCCCTAATGGGCCAAATTCGGACTATGGCCAGAGTCGGCCTGTTTGTGGCCTGTTAACCCGTTGCGCCATTTCCAGCCCGTCCTATATTCTGGCCCATTAACGACTCGTTATGCCTGTGACAGAATTAAGCCTTTGCTGTCCCCCGGCCTGTTAATGACCTGTTACCATGCTGGGCTGATACCAATTACGCCCGTTTACGGCCCATGTAGACCCATTTATCCGACAGCCCGAGGCCCACCGATTCTACGGCCCCGTAGGAGGCCCATTTATCGACGGCCCATAGGAGGTCCATGGATCATACGGCGTGTAGAGTGGTCAAGGTTTCCACGGTACGTATATGGCCCATGGTTGTTGCGGCCACTAGCAAACCAGGGAAAAAGAAGACTAGGAAATAAATAAGCCCGAAACTAACGCTAGGCTATTAAGGCGATTGCACAGATTACATCCACTGGGCATCAAAGATCGCCACCAGTGCAAATATAGGGAACACCCTACACTATACAAAAATGGCTTGCTGTTTTCTTCAGCCGGTGGCTGCCCGTTAAGAACAAATTTTTTATCGCAACAAAACAAATTACAACTGCAAAACAAAAGGTTGGCATAAAAGTTAACAGTCTGGCAGATAAATGCACCACCAGAAGTTCAGAAGCTCGGTTCATTTGACCTGACTTTTACGTTTTCATGCTGTATTGTCCGATGGAGCACCATAACATTCGCCTTCATTTCTCCTAGGCTCCTGAACAACATACCAAATGTCTGATAGTCTGGTTTCAAAACCATGCATATCATGACGACATCAAACAATGTCTATCCTTGTTTCACAAAGGGTATCTGTTAGGGAATGGACTTCTGTCTGGAGCGCAGATATAACATTGTTTTGAGCTTGCATATCTTCATCATTAGGCACTTTGGACGAGATTGCCTTAACAACCAACCCAGTATTACGCAGGAACATGCTTTTGGCACTGTTAGTGGACAGGTACTGACCCACTGCAGCAAGAGCTGACATTGCGGTTATAGTTGCCTCGCCACCTTCAGAAGGTGGCGGTTCCACCATTTTTTCCATAGCTTGCTGAAAATTTTAGTTTTTAAATTAGTAGTACCAGAACATAAGATATTAAGGAGGCAGCAAAACCAAACAAAATAGCTTTGGTCTATATACAGAACTTATTCTGGTGAACCCATGTAAAATATTAGTTGTATTTTACTTCAAAGTACATAATAAAACCAGGTTCCAAACATATGACCATGTATCATGGCTAATGTATTGTCTATTTCTTCACATTGTATTGACAGCTAAGGATAAAGAGACAAAGTTTATAATACAGTAAGCATAGTATGACATCATTCATATCACAAAACAACTGAGAACATACAAACATGCAATTGTAACGTTGTGTGGGCAAGTCCAGCACGGAACTAGATTACAGATCAAGATCAAAGGGACATCACTCCTCTCTTTTAAACCTTGTAAGGTGCAATGATACGCTAAGACAATTGTGTATAAAGTTGAAAAGAGTAATAGACATTGGCTACAAACCATGCAGTTCAAGGCACAAGTCAGAGTAAGTAGTAATTAAAAGGCATGAGGATTAAGGACTTACAACAGCAGCTTTGACTGGTGTAGTCATGCCCTTCGTCTTGCTGGTGTGACAATCCTTGAAGATTTTCACAACATTTGGTTCAGGTACTTTTTGGTCCTTGCGGGCTTTCCTCTGCATTTGTAACAAGTCAATATAGATCTGATAATATGGTACGGTGAAAGAGTGAAACGGCAGCTAATTACAAGAGCCTCGGAGTGTGCATGTCGCTTGTTGGAATTTCACTTTCATATGGTTGACCTTGTTCTTTAAACAGTTCACCTACAAGAAGATAGATTTGTGAGGCACCTGCGTAAATAGGACTTCAACATCTGATCAGATCACATATATATAATGTACCTGATACTTTGGATCTGACCAGTGTTTAACGAGGCCTCTCCAGTCTTCATCCGATATATTTTCCCCTAGAGATGTTTGGGCAAGTTCACTGTTAGCCTTTCCTTCAAAGCGAGTTTTCCTCAAGTTGTACCTATACTGTCGTAGAGCAGACTTGAAAACATGGGTGCAAGCTTGTCTGGTTGCATCATCTTGGCTATACAACTTGAACCTCATCTGTTGAAAATTATGGGAGTCTCATTATCAGCAACCTAGAAAGTATGGGACAAAGCAAACGATATTACTAGTTTCCATACATAACCATACTTACAGATAAATGGCCGAGGAACGTGTTGAACTGGGTTTCATCTTTGTCATTCTTGTACTGAATCCATGTTGGGAGGATACGTACATGACACCTAACAGCAACCGCTGCCTCTGATACTAACTTGGCTGACTTTGTAGCATCACGTGGCCTTTTTAAACCTGCCTCAAAATGGATCTCCATTCTTCCTCCTCTAGATTTAGTTAACCTATTGAGCATTATCCCTGATGTTTGTTTCCTCTTGCGCCTAGGTGCTAGTCCAACAATGAACATAGGAACTGTTAGTGTACATCAAACTGTGAGACTACCTATAAAGAAGCATGCAACTGTAACTTGACTCTATCAACTACCTTCTTGTCGTTGAAGCTCACAAATTTCATCTGATCTTGCCAACTCGTCTTGTGTCAAGAGTGCTTCGGAAGTAGTGTCAGGTGGCAAGGGAGCTTGGGAACATGCTGCTAGCTGAGTTGACCAACGAGTAACTCGTGCAGCTGGTGGTACTGTGGAAGGTGTTGCAACAAATAGGGCTGTCTTTGTTGTTTGGTGGCAGCTATTGGTTTCTGTTTGGCTTGTTCTGCAGCTCGCGTAGCATGGGATACCCTGTTTGTACAATTTTCCGCCAGACTTTGACCTTCTATTGCACCATCAGTACCAGCAGAATCTGCAAGATTCTTCCGCTTCCTTTTCCCTGTCATTCTGTGTTCCTTCCTCTTTCTCTGTGCCATGTTAAGTCAAGCCAACAAGAAAAATGAATAACAATTTAGTTCTTCAGAACAAATTGATGCGTGATACAGACGAACTGAACTTTGATGTTAGACAACCACATGATAGGAGGATGTAATATGTACAAAAAATAGGACGGCATGAGATAACCAGAACTATGATGTGTAAACTAAGCAGAGGACATTCCACTAAATTAGAAGCAATGCAATGGAAGGTAGACACCATATGAAAGATGCTACAAATATCGCTCTGCCAAGTTAACAGTGTCTCGTCATAAATGGCGTTTAAACAAATGTGAAGCAGTATAAGAAATAAATCATATGCAAGATGCAAACAACATCACACTACCAAGTTAAAGGTCTCTCGTCATTAGTGCCATTGCATATTCACAGCATTGCATATTCATAGCTTATGATGTGTAAATTAAGGAGAAGGCATTTCAACAAATTAGAAGTAATGAAAGCTAGACACCATATGAAAGATGCAACGAATATCACTCTACCAAGTTAAAATTGTCTCATCATAAGTGCCATTTCAACAAATATCACACTCCCAAGTCAAACGTGTCTTATGATATGTGATTGTTGCCGGTTACACAACAGTAGTACTTTGATGTAAGAACATGGTGTGATAGATATATATTGTATGTTCTAGAAACAGGAACACGTGTCTTATTCACGAGTATAATGTGCAAAGTAAGAAGATGGAATTTAACAAAATTAGAAGCAATACAAGCTAGACATCATGCATAACATGCAACCACATATAACAGTGCCAAGTTAGAGGGAGCACCTCCGATGGTGCACTAGGGGAGACGTGTTCATCATCAACACATCTACGTTGATTGTCTATGCATGTGTTGTCTTGCAAATCTTCTTGGGGGTGGCGGAGTAGAATCTGTAGAGGCCCTCCATTTGGAAGGAGCACCTATATCCGCTGCCTTGCTACTTTCCTTCCGCTTTATTTATTTTGAAATGTCAAGTAAAACCGACAAGAAAAAGCAATAAAATTCACTCTTTATAACTCATTTTTGCATGGTACTGACAATCACTACTTTGATGTAAGTCAAACACATGATACCAGGATGGAATATGTACGAAAAACAGGACGACATGTCATATTCACAACTGTTTATGTAAAGTAAGCAGAAGACATTTCAACAAATAAGAAGCAATGCAAGCTAGACACCACATGAAAGATGCAACCAATATGACTCTGCCAAGTTAAAAGCGTCCCATCATAAATGGCGTTTCAACAAATTAGAAGCAGCGCATGCTATAAATCATATGAAAGATGCAACTAATATCACACTTCATAATTAAAGGTGTCTCGTCATATTGATAGTTTTATGTAAGGACATGCTTAATAGACAGATGTACTATGTACTAAAAACAGGAAGGCATGTCACATTAACAGGTATAATGTATAAACAAAGCAGAATAGCACATGCAATTTAACCAGATTGCAAGAATTACAGTCTAGACACCTTATGCAACATGCAACCACATATCACGCTGCCAAGTTAGATAAAGCACCTACGATGCTGGAGTAGGGGAAACGCGGTCATCAACTACAGAGCTATGTTCACTATCTTCATCTAGCCTTTGCAGTTTCTTGAGAATCATGACACTGCATTCTTCAAAATAGGATCTTTTCTCAAAGTAACCCACTGGGGTGACTGTCTCATCATAAGTGATTGATGAGGGATACACAAGAACATTAGTTTGATGTAAGAACATGGTTAATAGACAAATGTACTAGTATGTACCAAAAACAGGAAGGCATGTCATATTCAAAGGTATAATGTGTAAGCTAAACAGATGCAATTTAACCAAATTTGAAGCAACACAAGCTAGACGTCCGGCTGGAGTGGTAAGCATGATCATCGAGGACCTGAGAGCCTGGTGGGAGGCGGGCTGCTTCGCCACCATCGTAGATTTTTAGTTAGCTTCCAGGTGATGCCTGTCTGTGCTGGGCTTGTCACTGGCTCGGCCAGTGCCCTGACTAGCTATTTATCTTCTGGTGCTCCCGGATGGTGGTTCATGTAAAAAATATCTTTCCTTATCTTAATAAAGACCGACTTCGGCCTTTCGAATACAAGCTAGACACCATATGCAACATGCAACCACATATGACACCGCAAAGTTAAAGCAAGCACCTGGGATGGTGGTTCATGGCGACCGAGGTCATCAACTCCAAAGCTACATTTACCATCTACATCTGCTGACACTGCACCCTTTATAAGGCTGAAACGTGTCTGGCCTAGCCGCGTACCATGCTGGAGTGACTTCTCTCTTTTATTTTCAGCTTCTGTCAAGGCAGCAGAGTCTGAAATACCCTTGCATAAAAACACAATAGAGAGAGCATGGGTGTGTGTGCAGAACTAGTGCATTGTAAAAGTAGTAGATAGCAGGTGGCTGAAAAATAAATGACATGAGACATATGATAGCTCTACAACATTGCATAGCAAACAATATTTGATTCTACACCGTATGATTTTGACCACGGGGATGGCTGGGAAATGCAGGTACTCCTCCAGCACACCACGTGGTCCTATCAAAATAATAGTTGACTAACAATAAATAGGTTGGTCGATTTTTTTATGAACTGTCCGATCTATAAGGAACGGGTAGATGGGCTTCATCTACCTCCCGCCAGTCACTATTGACAATCTTTCTCTAACCGCCAGCGACCATCGGCCTAGATCCCTGCCTCTGCCGCCCCGCCCTCCCCTCGACCTCACACCACTGCCGTGCTTGGCAGCGCCCGCAGGCCATCCCTTTAATCCCTGCCGACCTCCAGATCAGGCGCCAGCAGCTCTAGGCCGCACACGCCCCTAAGATAAACATCGAGGCGCTGCTTCCTCGGCGTAATAGGCGGACTAGCGCCTGTTACGCCGGGGAATGCTTCCGTTAATTGGGAATCAACTGACCAGAAATTGAAATCCAGGGGATGACGTACCTCTAGCTAAGGTGAAATAGTATATGAGGAGAACCCTTGTGCATCGCGAGTTACTAGGAACATCTAGTATCAAGAAGAAGCGGTCAACTAGTGTCTTCTGTGGAATGAATACCGTGCAAGCAAACACGTAAGATTTGCACGAACAACGAAAGAGGAGTACCATTTCGGGTTGCCAGTGTTGTGTCCTTCATATGTCGCGGCGATTTTCTTATTTTTCCTGGGGGAACCGATGTTTTGGAGGAGGGTGCAGCCTTGGATGAACCCATGGCCAAATTGTTGTCTGTGTTGCCGTGGCCGTATGTCGGTGGAGGGGTAGCACATCCGAGGCGGCGAAGGATGGCGTAGAAGGAACAACTCCGGTGCGGTGGGCGGTGGTGAAGTTGGAGCGGCAGCGGTGAGGCGCAGGATGGCGTGGTTGAACTGGCTCGGGTATGGACAGCTCGGCCTCGGCTTCAACTACTAGTCGTGGATGGCATTGCGGTTGAGGTTATGGTGGACGATGACGTCGGGATATCGGCCCCGGCATGATGGAGGAGGGTGGCGGTTGATGGGTGGGATGGGGTGGCGGACGGAGGACGCCGGGGTTTCGCGACGGGTGGAGAGATAGTTTTGGCGCCCACGGAGTACGAATGTGGAATTGGAC
>NC_057799.1:293903468-293916861 GCF_018294505.1 Triticum aestivum
AGGGAGAACCATGTTTCGGTGTGGGACGCGCTTGTTTTTGGCTTTTTTGAACAGATGGGACGCGCTTGTTTGAAATTTGGGGAAAGTACAAACTTTGCCCCCCTCTTAAATTTCGGACCTACTACGGGTCGGGGGTAGGATGGTCATCCCAGGTGTCCCAAATAGTGGGCGGGAGCGATTTTGGCCGCACACATGTGTGCTTAGGCAGCCATTGTGTATGAATGTTTTTCGGAGGTGGTTGTGTGGCGTCTAGATGAAGCAATCACCTACCCCGGTTTAGACCTTTTTTACGTCGGGCCGGTAAGTTTCATGGGTCGGAGTTAGAAAAGTAATTTCCTTCTACTACCAAACATTGGTCTCGTGCGGTTTCGGGCGAGTAGAGGCTCTTTTGGCGCTTCATTCAAAATTTTGAAATAGAAGCATTCACGTTTAAAGTACTCTTGAACTTTGAGGATTGACCTAAATAGACAACGTTAAATTTGACCTTGTATATTTGAAAACCTCATTAAATTATCCGCTTCTTTTTGAAATTTTGACACTTGAAACTCCTATAACTACGATTACTTTGGAATGGAGGAGCTAAATTTGAATCTATTTTGTACATCACTATATATGCTACTATGTACAAAAGCAGAGCAAAGATTGGTGCCCCCATAATTTAGGTATGATTTACAAATGCCATGATATTGAATTCAAATAATTGAATGGAATTCATGTTGAATTCGAATTTTTTAAACCACCTTAAGTTGAATTCAAGTGTATGCTAGTTCATAGCTAGCTTCATTGTGTAACTTCCGTATGTATAATGTGCTTTACACACACAACATGAACTATACTCACGTTTATATTCGATTGCTAAAGCGATGCATTGTCTGGAGTTCAAAATACTAACTATGTGGATCAATTATGTCAAAAAATAACATAGACATGCTCAAATTCGATAGAATCTAGATGTCTGATGGAACAATGACCGTTCCTTACGCAAATTGCAAATATCATGATCCCATCCTAATATTTGGATACAATTTATATCTTTAATCAATGTGTACATCAGTCTTTTACGTGTAGTTTCACTCTCCATCGGTGGTCTCTCGCACATGCTCACACACTCTCTCCCGAGGTGTCTTTCTCGCAGACATGCTCTCGATATGACCCTCCCTCCCTCTCGTAACCATTTGCGACTGTTTTCACTAACCTTTATCACAAGCACTCTTCCTCTCACAAGCATACACACACAATACCCATCGACCCATTTCTATATACATAGAAATGCCTATGTGTCTCCTGTACGCACATTATATTTAGGCATGTCTCTCACGCATTGTCTCACACCTCTCTTCCTAATCGATGAGTATGATTCTAGCAGAGCATTATGTAGGATGCCCCTTAAAATTAGGTTGGATGAATAGTAATATCAGAGATAAGGGGTTACGTTAGTCCGAGGACCTAGGGTTACAAATCCTAGCCGGCTTTGTGAATGGACACAGAGTCCTTCATGATTCTGCTACCTTTGTCTTGTATGCCTAGTCATCCATGGGTCTCCCTAAATGCGTCACGGCCCGACCAATGTGGCGCAGGACGGACCCGAACCAAGGGCTTCACCTCAGCCCACCGGACCTCATGCGGTGACACACCCTCTGCCCCCAGGTCTCGTTATCTTCTCACACCCACACATACCAACACAGACACCACACAAAAAAATTCTCCTCGTGCCTCTATCCCCTCCCCCTTGCATATACACACCCAAGGGAATCTCTCGCCGTGACATCATATTCATCTCTCTCTCACTCTAGACCTCTCTCATTTGTCGTGCTATCTCTCCCACGCCCCCTCCCACCACCGACCCCTCTATCCATGCCTCTCTCGAATACATAATACACCCAAATACCTCTCTAGGCCCTACCAAATACATCAACTACACATTCACACATGTTACATCACGTACCCCATCTATCTAAAAAGCCCTCTCTTCACGTTTATTTCGCATACAACATTCTTTTTGAATAAAGTGTGGCCAAAAACTTATTTTAGAATTTCTACATATATACAACATTACAAAGTTATATGGAGGAGTATGAACGTTAATTTGCATTGCATGGTGCCCACAATGATATTTATTCTGCACTGTGAATTTTTATATGTTTATACTATATATAAAGTTAGTCATAATAAAGAGAAATGAAGAGCATCTCTCTCTATCGCATACACCCCCTCTATGCCCCTTTCACGTACGCACACATACGCCCCCGACACATTCATGCATGTTTCATCTTTCATCTTTCTATATCTGACGGATAGGAAGGAAACTATGGCAATTTTGCAAAAAGGTACCCCACACACCTCTCCACATTTGCAAATAAGGCCTTCCCTCATTCATCCTTTTCTCTCACAAGATAAACTAGTCATACAAATGCATCTTGATGTTACATGCAACGCACGGGCATCTTTCTAGTAAGAATGAAAACAAACGACAAAAAAATATTGGATGGTGGCTCGAAGTCATGACCACAGGCACACAGACAAGGTGGACTTGTATTGGTATGATGAGTCGTCTGCTTTAACACACAGGAGTTGGTGTGGTGATTATACACACACGCACGCATGCACATGAACTGCATGCACACAACACGCACACGAACGCATGCAGCCACGCACGCACGCAACACTCACACGTACACCCGCAGCCACGCACGCACGCAACACTCACACGCACACACACGCACGCATGCATGCACACACCACATGACCAACACACACTCTCATGCTCAAGTGCTCAACCTACACGTGCATGCGCACACATCAGGCCCTGACAGACACATACACAACCAGGTGGTTCCCGCGCACGTGTTGGAGTCTTGTCGTGCCTGCATAAATTTGTGTTTATCTGACCTTTTTCCTATGCGAACTGACAGGTGGGACCCACAAGGAACACGGTCAATTTAACTAGTCAACATGGTGCCACGCAGACTATTTGGCCGGTCAACAGAGTGCAATCCGATGCTGAACGGTGATCAAGTGACCATATAATCATCGCAAAATGTATATAGTGACCGTAATGAGCGTATTCTGAAGTCCGGTGACCATATTACGCTTTTCTCTCTATAGGCCCTCCAAAACTACATCTCTACATGTTCTCGCATGTTACATCTAACAACTATGCAATACAGCACAACTACTATACTCTAAAACAATAAATCATATGTGTTTTTAGTTTTACTAGATATCATATTGTTACTTAGTTATTCAGTTTACATACATTAAAATTGCGTTTGAAATGTATGGCCAGTATCATCTACAGCGCGGGAAAAATCCTGCCCTTTCCTGTTTAATCGGGTTTGTATCGATGGATCGTGCGAAACAACAAAACTATAGTACTATAGTATGTCGGTGGAAACGACACCTATGGAATCACTGGGATCCCTTCTACGGTTGGCGGGCGCGGGGTTGTGCAAAGAGCAGGTCTAGGAGCCGGCACCAAGATCGTTTACCCAGGTTCAGGCCGCGAGGATGCGTAAAACCCTAGTCCTGCTTTGGTGTATATTTGAGTGTTCTTGAGCTCTTAAACTAGCTACGGTGCGTGCGTAGTCCCAAAGATCCGAATCCTCCTCATGGATGCCATGGGCCTCCTTTTATAGTCAAAAGGGGTTGCCATAGTGGCACGCAGGAGGTGGAAAGGTGTACAGTGTACAAGCTTATCGCCTGTCATTATGAGACAAGGTGCATTAAATGCGCTTCTTAGGTGTCCCGTTGCTTTATTGGGGATGGCAACGAGGCCCATCCCGTTCGTCGCCGCTCCGTCTTGCTCCGACACGCGTCCAGGCCGATGAGGCATGCAGCGCCATGTAGGCTGGCTGGCTGCTGAGATGGTGTGGTGGTAGGGTCTTCACAAAGATCTGCATGCCACCACGTAGGTGTTTGCTGAGTTGGCCTTGAAGCCGCACGTCGCCACGCAAGTGCCTGCCCAGCTGGTTGGGCTGGCAGCTGCATGGGAACAGCGGTGGAGTCTTGGCAGACGCGGGCCTAGCTGCGGACCTGTAGGTGTCTTCGGCAAGGGCCTTGCCGGGGCCCCGGCATGGGTCTTGCCATGGCATCGCGGTCGTCCCCGGCAAGGATCTTGCCGGGGGTCTCGTGGGTTTCCTCGGCAAGGATCTTGCCGAGGATCGTCGTCTTCTGGTCCTCACCTGATCTTGTGTGTTTATGATCTTGATGAAGATCTGCACGCCACCACGGAGGTGCCTCCCGAGCCTCAGTTCCAATGTGGTTGTTGGCGGTGTCGGAACCCTTGGGCTCAAGGGTGGTGCACCCTGCTGGCGTTGGGCAAGTGCCCCGGCAAGG
The DNA here is from genome assembly GCF_018294505.1 of Triticum aestivum. NCBI lineage: Eukaryota > Viridiplantae > Streptophyta > Magnoliopsida > Poales > Poaceae > Triticum > Triticum aestivum. Next base: position 293,907,804 of record NC_057799.1, read on the forward strand.
CTCTTGTCGGGGCCGCGGAGGCCACCCCAGCAAGAGCCTCGCCGGGGGAGTCCACCTCGCCCTCTTGTTGTTTGTGTTTCTTGGTCTTGGCGTTGCCTTGCCCGTCTTGTGCCTTCCTCTGCCCTACTTAGTGTGGCCGCGGGCACGGCTCTGACTGCCCGTGCACAAGTAGAGGGGTACAAAAAGGGCCCCTAGTTTTGTACACCGACAGGAGCCCCCAGGCCTGGGCCACACATAAGCGCAATGCGTTGTTGGGCCAGGCCCAGAACGGTGCGCGGGCAGGCGGGGCGGAGTTTTACCAGGTAATTCCCTCGCTCGTTGCGCTTCCCCACGACCCGCGTTGAATACGCGTCGTGGAGGGTTGTGTGTGACGTGGGGGTCACATGTGTGGCGGTTCCTGCCTCATTTGTCACATCGCAGTAAATGGTAACGAGGCGGCCCACACCTTCCCCATAAAAAGGAGAAACCGCAGGCGCGATGCCCATTTACCCTCCGTGCCTTCTCCAATCTCGGAACCGCCGTCCCTTCCCTCTGCTTCCTCGAGCTCTTGCCTTCGGTCACCGCCGCCGCCCCTATTGCTCTTGATTCTTCGCCCCTCCTCCAGCTGCCATGGCACCCAAAACTAGCAGGGGCAAGGGAGCGGCCAAGGATGCCGGGGAGAGGGAGGCGCCGGAGAGTGAGTTGGCAGTGCGGCAGATGCAGCTCGCCTACTTTCCGTCGACGGTCGATGCGATCCACCTCCGGGACTACTTCAAGCCCCTGTGGGGGTGCAAGATGAAGGGGCATCCTGCCACGCGCATCATCCCCGCCGGTTTCGCCGAGCCTGGCCCTAATCGGTATCCCTTCTTCGTTGATTACTTTTCCTGCGGGCTCTGCCCTCCTTTCTCTGATTTCTTCAATGACATCATGCACACCTACGGCTTCCACCTTCTGGATTTCACTTTGAATGTCGTGGCGTGCATGGCGCTTTTCACCCATCTCTGTGAGGGCTTCGCCGGAGTGCATCCTAGCACGGCGCTTTTCCGCCACTACTTCTATCCTCGTATCCAAAAGGGAGGCGCGATTTCCGGTTGTGTCGCCTGGATCCCAAGGAGCCAGGGAAAGGGGACATATTCGCAGGGCGCCCAAAAGGAGAGGTGGGAGGAGTGGCGGGGTCGATGGTGCTGGATTGTGGAGGAGGACCCGCAGGAATTTTGCCGGGTTCGCCAGGCGCCGCCGGTTCACAGAGTTGGTTGGAGCAATGTCGACGCCGATGATGAGAAGCTCACGGTTGCCACCACTAGGATTCACCGCCTCACCATGGCCGGGCTAACCCTTGAGATGATTGGGGCGGATTTCATTCGCCGCTGAATCGCTCCACTGCATAACAAGGGGAGGCCGGCCTGGCTTTTCAGGAACACGGCTGACATCATGAGGCTTCGCCCTGGCTTGGACCACAACTTCACGGTGATGAGGCACACCCACCTTCGCCAGAGGCTTTTTCAGCTCGACGTGTACCACGACGACAGGGCCGAGAGGTCCGGCAACGCCGCGAAGGCCGGCAAGGTCGTCAAGGGGCCCTTGTTTATGCTGCCGGCGGGAGTGGTCCCACTAAGCAACAACTCTCGCCGAAACGACATCATCGCCATGATGCCGGACTTCAACATGCACGGGCTCGACCAAAACTAGGCCGAGCCAGGGGCGGATCAGGTGCAGGAGTTCTTCGACAAGCTGTCGGAGAAGTACGTCCATGCTGAGCCATTGCTCATCCAGGACACCAGCCAAGTGGAGCTGGACTACATTGTCGCCAGGGCGGCGGAGGCGGAGCTCGCCAAGGAGGCTGGCAGCGCCGACCACGTGGAGGACGAGGCCGAGGCTGCCGCGGAGGAGAAGGAGCTTGATGGGTGGGCGGAGTCCGCTGGGGAGGCCAGTTGTGCCGACAGCGGGGCCCCTCTCATTGAAGACGTGGTCGACGAGTCGACCGAGGAGGAGGCCGAGGCTGACGACCCTCCAGCCTTGGAGAGAAGGCGCGTCCTACGGCGGGCCACCTCTAGCGAGCGGGTGCGGCCCGGTAGGACCGAGCAGCAGCAAGAGATCCAGGGGGATTCGATGCACCTGACGAGGGCCGCGACAGCGAAGAAGGTGGTGAAGGCCGCGGTGGCGAAGAGGAAGGCGACTGCCTCTTCTTCGTCCAAGCGTCCTCGGACACCACCCGCTTCCCTTCCTCCCGCGGATGTCGACACGGAGGTCGTCTTCGACCTTGGGTCTCTGAGCCCAAGGAGGAAGAGCAAGGCAGCGGAATAGGAGGCAGAGGATGAGTAAGTATCTTGTCTTCTGTCATCCCTGTCCCCTCATATCGCGCCGCTTTTCTTGACTTGTTTTCATTTTTGCAGGGATGTCAAGACGCTGGCCCAGAGGGTGGCGAAGAGGGCCAGGGTCTCGACGGTCGGCCAGCCCCCGACGGGTACCTCAAGCATGCCGCTGGTGGTGGAGAGCAGCCCGGATAGCAGCCCCCGGCGCAGCCCCCAGCGTGTGTTCATCACTCGCCCCCTATCGATGTGCGTTGGGGTATGATCTCTTGGCGCTGACCTTGCCGTGGTTGCAGGAGGAGGATGGCAGCAGGAGGAGCCACTGAGGACCACCCCCAACACGCCGCCCCCATCAACCACGCCGTCCCGAGGGGCGTCCCCGGCAAGGGCGCCAAGCACCGAGCCCATGCGCATGGAGGAGGAGGAGGAGGAGAACCTGGGCGCTGGTGGCTCCATCCCGGCACCGAATGTTGGTGGGGAGGGTGCCACTTCTTCCCAGCCTGGCACGGGTGAGTTATTTGCCTTTTGTCCCTGCTCGTTCTTCTTCTTTTTGGAATCTTGGTCTTGGCCTCGCCTCACTCCCCTTCTCGGCGTCCACATCCTTCCCCGGCGGACCCGTAGGACGTTGACACCGTCATTGAGGAGGTCTCCAGGGACGCCGCGGTCGAGGCCGACAAGGTTGCCACCGAGGAGGACGCCCAGAATGCCGCTGAAGAGGCCGCCAAGGGGTCTGCAGAGGAGATCGGCAAGGGGCCCGCCGGGGAGGCCGGCAAGGCCGCTGCCGAGGAGGGGGCGGTCGACGACCAACCTTCCTCCTTCGCTGCCTCTGGCTCGGGAAGGTACCTGAAGGTGAGCGACGACCTATTCGTCCACCTCCCAGGGGCGGCCACCGAGGGGGAGGTGTTCGATGACGAGGTGCTCGCCGCTGCCGGGCTTGAAGTTGTTGACGAACCGAGCGCTGGTGGCGGTGGTTCCCAGGAAGAGCGGCTCCTCCAGGCCATGAGCGCTAACTTCCAGAAGCTCCAGGAGCTTCACCGCGCCCGCCTGGACAAGGCCAAGTCCAGGATGGCGCTGGTGGACAAGGGGGAGGCGGACCTCAAGGAGCGCGTTGCCGAGACGCAGGCTTGGTTCCGCGAGGCCCACAAGGAACTGAAGGCCGCCCAGGATGTGCTGGCCAAGCGCAAGCTGGAGCTTGTCATGAAGTAGGCCGACATCGAGAAGGCCCAGGAGCTGGCGAGGGAGCAGGCCGCCAAGGACGAGGCTGCTCGGCACCAGCACCGGGCTGAGCTAAACTCCCAGGAGGAGGACCTTGCCGCTCGTGAGGAGAAGCTCGCCGCAACACTCCGCGGCAAGGACGAGGAGGTGGAGAAGCTTGTCGTGCAGCGGACCCAGGAGCTGGAGCAGAGGCACAAGGAGGCACTCAATGCTCAGGCCCAGGTCCAGGCCGGCAAGGTGAAGGAGCTGGAGGTCGAGCGGGATGGGCTGAAGGACCAGATCCTGAAGCTGACCAAGGAGAAGGACACGCTCAACGGTGCTCTGGTTGAGGCACAGGCCGCAGTCCTCGGCAAGGCTGAGCAGCTCTCCAAGGCCAACGACTCCATCAAAGACCTGATGTTGAAGCTGGAGGGTCTTGAGGGGACGCTTTCGGAGGTCAAGACCCGGGGGGAGACCCTGTCCATAGCCCTGGAGGACGAGAAGCAGCTGTGGAAGAACGACGCCGCCAGCCACAAGGATTACGTGAAGGGCGAGAACCTCTGGCTCAGCCACCTCGCCACCGTCGCCGACAGCACCACCACGCAGCTGGCTACCACGGGGATGTCGAATATGAGGTACGCCCCGGAGCCGAACTTGAGTCCCAACTCCAACCTGACCCTGTTCTTTGAGAGGGTCATTAGAGCCCTGGAGCAGCTCCGCTCCAACCGGGAGGCCTCTCTGGCCAATGAGGCCCGGAGGCTCTGTCGGGGTGTCGTGACCAAGGTCCTCGCCAAGGTGGCGTACTGGAACCCCAACCTCGACTTCGACGCCGCGCTGGAGAGCTTGCCGGAGGATGCGGACCTCGCAGTGCTCGAGGAGCGTATTGAGCCCATCATCAACCGCGTCGATGGAGTTCGGAGGGTAGAGGGCCAGCGCCGGGATTAGGCACCCTGTTTCTTATCGCCGCTGCAGGTTCATGACCAAGACAATTTTTATCTTTAGTTAGAACCGCAGCAACAGTCGATGTAATATAACTCTGCAACACTTTAATATCATGCATGCCATCTTCCCGTTAGATCTTCCTTTGTATGTTCGTACCCTACGCTTGTCGAGATAAGGCTGCCGGCACGTAAACCCATGCCTTGGTGCTTTGAGGACGGATCCTTAGCACCCTGCCAGAAAGGCGCTTGCTGCCGGGCGAGCCACCTTGCCGCCGCCAGCGCGGTCGCATGAACTGTCGAGCAGACTCGAAGCAGGACAAGAGCGCAGCTGGCAATGGGTAGGCCACCTCGCCGCCGCCGGCGCGGCCGCATGAACTGTCTAGCAGGCTCGAGACAGAAACAAGGGTGTTGCCTATAGCGGAAGGGTCCCATCGCGTGCAGGTTTCCCATCCAAAGAACGAGATCTCTCGGGGAGGACATCCTTATATAAGTGAAAATAACCAAGATTTCACGTGACTTAGCTTTTTTGTCGCCGTATGAGAGTTCAACATGTCCACAAATGACGCCGCTCGCTCGGTCGTCCTCTGCCTTGGAGCTATGGTGATCAAGAACTGCTAAACTAACTGCTAGACCAGATTTACACCACCGCGCCCCCTACCTAGCGCGCCAAAGATGTCGGTGGAAACGACACCTATGGAATCATTGGGATCCCTTCTACGGTTGACCGGCGCAGGGGTTGTGCAAAGAGCAGGTCTAGGAGCCAGCACAAAGATCATTTACCAAGGTTCGGGCCGCGAGGATGCGTAAAACCCTAGTCCTGCTTTGGTGTATATTTGAGTGTTCTTGAGCTCTCGAACTAGCTACGGTGCGTGCGTAGTCCCAAAGATCCGAATCCTCCTCATGGACGCCTCGGGCCTCCTTTTATAGTCAAAAGGGGTTGCCACAGTGGCACACAGGAGGTGGAAAGGTGTACAGTGTACAAGATTATCGCATGTCATTACGAGACAAGGGGCATTAAATGTGCTTCTTAGGTGTCCCGTTGCCTTATTGGGGACGGCAACGAGGCCCATCCCGTTCGTCGCCTCTCCGTCTTGCTCCGACACGCGTCCAGGCCGACGAGGCATGCAGCACCACGTAGGCTGGCAGGCTACTGAGATGGCATGGTGGTAGGGTCTTCACGAAGATCTGCATGCCACCACGCAGGTGTTTGCTGAGTTGGCCTGGAAGCCGCACCTCACCACGCAGGTGCCTGCACAGCTGGTTGGGCTGGCAGCTGCATGGAAACGGCGGTGGAGTCTTGGCAGATGCGGGCCTGGCTGCTGTGTAACGCCCACGATGCGGCTATATCTCCCACGTGTCGAGGCACGACTTAGAGGCATAACCGCATTGTGGTTTTGTCGCAAGAAGGGTCATCTTCACACAATCCCATGTAGTGAACAAGAATGGGATAAAGAGTTGGCTTACAATCGCCACTTCACACAATACATAAATATAATTCATACATCATCCAAAATACACACATAGACCGACTATGGTCAAGATCCAAATGAAAATAAGATAACCCCAAATGCTAGATCCCCGATCGTCCCAACTGGGCTCCACTACTGATCATCAGGAAAAGACACATAGTAACGACCACGTTCCTCATCGAACTCCCACTTGAGGTCGATCCCATCATCTGCACTGGCATCGTCGGCACCTGCAACTGTTTTGGTAGAATCTGTGAGTCACGAGGACTCAGCAATCTCACACCCGCGAGATCAAGACTATTTAAGCTTATAGGAAAGGATGGTGTAATGAGGTGGAGCTGCAGCAGGCACTAAGCATAGATGGTGGCCAACATACGCAAAAGGGAGCGAGAAGAGAAGCTACGGAACGGTCGTCAACTAGAAATGACCAAGAAGTGATCCTGAACTCCTACTTACGTCATGCATAACTCAACCGTGTTCAGTTCCCGGACTCCGTCGAGAAGAGACCATCACGGCTACACACGCAGTTGATGTATTTTAATTGGGTCAAGTGACAAGTTCTCTACAACCGGACATTAACAAATTCCCATCTGCCTCATAACCGTGGGCACGGCTTTCGAAAGATAATACCCTGCAGGGGTGTCCCAACTTAGCCCATCATAAGCTCTCACGGTCAACGAAGGATAAAACTTCTCCCGGAAAGACCCGATCAGTCTCGGAATCCCGGTTTACAAGACATTTCGACAATGGTAAAACAAGACCAGCAAAGCCGCCCGAATGTGCCGACAAATCCCGATAGGAGCTGCACATATCTCGTTCTCAGGGCACACCGGATTGTCCAAGCTTCCGATAGGCGAGCCCAGAGTTGCCCCTGGTGGCCACCGGCGACTGACAGGTTGGACCAATACTCAGAGGAGCACTGGCCCGGGGGTTTAAATAAAGGTGACCCTCGGGCTCGCGATAACCCGGGGGAAAAGGCTTAGGTGGCAAATGGTAAAACCAAAGTTGGGCCTTCCTGGAGGAGTTTTATTCAAGGCAAACTGTCAAAGGGGTCCCATAAATCACCCAACCGCGTAAGGAACGCAAATTCAAGGAACATAATACCGGTATGAGAGAAACTAGGGCGACAAGAGTGGAACAAAACACCAGGCATAAGGCCGAGCCTTACACCCGTTACCAAATATATAGATGCATTAATTAAATGAGAGATATTGTGATATCCCAATATATCCATGTTCCAATATGGAACCAACTTCAACTTCACCTGCAACTAGCAACGCTATAAGAAGGGCTGAGCAAAAGCGGTAACATAGCCAATCAACGGTTTGCTAGGAAAGGATAGTTAGAGGCTGACATGGCAATATGGGAGGCATGATATAGCAAGTGGTAGGTAGCGCAGCATGGCAATAGAGCGAACAACTAGCAAAGCAAAGATAGAAGTGATTTCGAGGGGTGGCATCTTGCCTGCAAGGTTCTCAGAGTTGTCGAAAGCTTGATCCTCGTAAGCGTACTCGACAGGTTCCTCGTTCACGAACTCGTCTCCCGGCTCTACCCAAGACAAGAACACAAGCAGAGGAACCACAATAAATCACGAGAAATGCACAAGCAACATGATGCAAAACATGTATGATATGCGAGATGTGATATGCGATGCGTATGCGTGCTCCGGAAGGAAAATGATGATTAAGGAAGTAACTTGGCAAACCAAGCATGCCACTGGAAAGATGAGATGATTTCGGTTGAAATCGATATAAAGATCGCCGGAAACGGATGCACGGTTTGCAAATGGCAAGCAAAACAAGAATGACACGAATCTGCGATTAACAACACGATAGCACTTAAAATGCAACAAGTAGCAAAGCTACAGCACTCCAACATAGCAACAAAGCATATGGTGGTAATCTACAGGATATGCTTGACAAAAGATGAACAATGAGCTACGGCTAGATCACACCACAGCAGGTTCAAACAAGCATGGAAAAAGTGCAAAAGATAACAGGTTCACAGACTTGTCTGAAACAGCATCAGGTAGCAATGTTCAGAGCACGAAATCAACATGCTACAGGAAGTTAACGTAGCAAAACAAGGCATGAAAGTATTCTACTAAATGCATATGACAAAAGTCCCTTACTGACCATAAGCCAAGAAGGAACAGAAGATATGATGACAACCATGTAAACATAGCAAGTTTCGTTATCAGGTTTCAGACTTAGCAGAAAACAGAGCATGGCAGAAACAATAATATGAAGGCATCTTGGTGAGCTTGATGCACTCACCACAAAGCAATGCATGACAAAAAAAGCATACCTACAGCAAGATGGCATGTTTATGAAGCTATCCGTGGCAAGGACAAAAGCATAGCATGAATGGAACAACTACAACAAGCTTGGCAAAATTGAATAACACGTAAACAATCTGCCAGAAATATTTTATAGCAAAAGTAGAGCAAGATTGAGTCATTTTGTGGCCCTCCATAATTGCAAACAAGTGCAGGAGTGGATCCACTACAGCAATATCTATAAAACATCCTTACTGAACATCTCCAAAATATGCATGGATCTCTCTGTAGCATCAAGTTTACATGGCAACCAAATAACAGCAGACAAAGACAGAGAAATCACTTGTCCCTGAAATCAGAAACATTACCGAGCCTAGTTTGCATGCTTGTGCTAGTCACCACAGAGATCACAAAAATACACCGCATACACCACTGGAAATATGGTATGGCATAAAACAAAACACATGTAGAGCTCATGCCCATAAGATGCACAGATTAAATGATACAAAAATAACAAATCTCCAAGTTCTGCTAAGTAACAGCAGATAACAACAACTAGCACTCTTGCACCAGAGATTTGGGCATCAAGATGGACACAAATGAACATGGTGCAATTGAACAAAATGTGGAGCATCAGGAGACGAACAATTTGACATATTACACGCACGATACAGAACTATATGCAGAGAGTTACGATGCTATGAACATGGGCACATGCTGTAAAATATAAAGACTTGGAGAATTTCGGGATACGGGAAAGTCAACCTCGAGGTCAAACCAGATCGGATCTCGGGCTCGAGCTCTCGCCGGCGACGGGAGAGGAGAGGGAGGCGGCGGCCGGCCGGAGGGAGGAGAGGCGGAGGAGGAGCGGCCGGAGGGCGGCGGCGC
>NC_057799.1:293917355-293941639 GCF_018294505.1 Triticum aestivum
GCGCGGTGGAGGCGGAGCGGCGCTGACGTGGCGGCCCCCAGTTGGTCGGGCGCGGCGGCGGCTTCGTCCGGGGGGGTTACGGACGTGTCTGGTGGCGGCGGGGATTTTTTTAGGGTTTTGATCTGCGAATGTATTTCGGGAGGGGTGCAAATATATAGCTAGAGGGAGCTAGGAGAGTCCAAATGAGGTGCGGTTTTCGCCCACACGATCGTGATCGAACGACCTAAAGCATGGAAGAGAGTTTGGTGGGTTTTGGGCTGTTTAGAGAGGGGGTTTTGCTGCAACACACAGAAGGCATCTGCGGTTACCCGGTTAACCGTTGGAGTACCAAACGACGTCCAAATGGAACGAAACTTGACCGGTGGTATACCAAGGCCACTTGACAAGCCTCGGTCCATTCCGAAAATGTTTGACACCCGCTCACGAAAGAAAACAAGAGGGGTGCGCCAGAGGAGATGGGAGCGCCGGATTGCAAAACGGACAACGGGGAAAATGCTCTGATGCATGAGACGAACACGTATGCAAATGCAATGCACATGATGACATGATATAATATGCATGACATGAACAAAATGCAAAACGAAAGACAAAACCCGACCACGGAGGGAATATCATAACACATAGCCAAAAATGGCAAGAGTTGGAGTTACAAATATGGAAAGTTACATCCGGGGTGTTACAACACTCCACCACTACGAGAGGATCTCGTCCCGAGATCTAGGACTGAAAGAACTCCGGATATTCGGAACGGAGATGGTCCTCGCGTTCCCAGGTGGCTTCTCGGTCGGAATGGTGCGACCACTTCACTTTCAGGAATTTGATTGACTTGTTGCAAGTCTTGCGCTCAGTTTCTTCAAGAATAGCAACGAGGTGCTCATGATAAGACAAATCTTCTTGGAGGTCAATCTCTTCGAAGTTGATGGTGCGCTCCGGCGTCTTGAAGCACTTGCGGAGCTGTGACACGTGGAACACATCGTGCACGTTTGCGAAGTTGGAAAGAAGCTCAAGTTGATAGGCGAGGTCGCCTCTTTTGCCAATGATCTTGAAAGGACCCACGTATCGAGGGGCAAGCTTCCCTTTGATACCGAAGCGACGAGTGCCTTTCATTGGAGAGACGCGGAGGTAGACTTGGTCTCCGATCTCGAAAGCCACGTCACGGTGCTTACTATCATAGTAACTCTTCTGGCGCGATTGCGTGGCTTTGAGATTATCACGGATGACTTTACACATTTCTTCAGCTTCAGTGATTAAGTCATTGCCAAGAAGTTGGCATTCACCAGTCTCTGACCAATTGAGAGGAGTACGACACTTTCTGCCAAAGAGAATCTCGAATGGGGCCTTGCCCGAACTTGCTTGGAAGCTGTTGTTGTAGGAGAATTCAGCATATGGAAGACAATCTTCCCATTTCATGCCAAAGGAAATGACACAAGCCCTGAGCATATCTTCAAGAATTTGATTGACTCGCTCAACTTGGCCACTAGTTTGAGGATGGAAAGCTATGCTGAAGCGAATGTTGGTGCCCATGGCCTTCTGGAAGGAGTCCCAGAACTTAGAAGTGAAGATGCTTCCACGATCTGAAGAAATCAATTGTGGAATGCCGTGCAAGGAGACAATTCTGGAGGTGTATAGTTCTACCAACTGAGCTGCTGTGATTGATTCTTTGATTGGAAGGAAATGAGCCACTTTAGAAAGCTTGTCGATGACCATGAAGATAGCATCATTTCCACGGTTGGACTTTGGAAATCCAGTCACGAAATCCATTTCGATATGATCAAACTTCCACTTTGGGATAGCAAGAGGTTGGAGGAGACCAGCTGGTCGTTGGTGTTCTGCTTTCACTCTTCGACAGACATCACATTCATTCAGGAACTGAGCAATTTCTCGCTTCATTCGAGTCCACCAATACGACTGCTTGAGGTCATGGTACATCTTCATACTTCCAGGATGAATGGAAAGGAGAGAATTGTGCGCCTCGTTCATAATGACTTTCCTTAGATCACCTTTAGGAACCACAAACTGGTCCTCGAAGAATAAAGTGTCTCTGTCATCAATGCGATAGCACTTGTATTTGGAAAGACCCTTGTCGATACCACGTTTCACCTTCTTCACCATGGCATCAAGAAGTTGTGCCTCACAAATTTGATCTTCCAAAGTAGGAGAGACTATGAGGTTGGCAAGAAAGCCTTGAGGAACAACTTGGAGATTCAGCTTGCGGAAAGCTTCACAAAGATCCGGTTGGAATGGCTTGAGAATTAAGCTGTTGCAATAAGCCTTCCTGCTTAAAGCATCTGCAATGACATTGGCCTTGCCTGGAGTATATTCGATACTCGGATTGTACTCTTGAATCATTTCGACCCATCGAGTCTGCCTGTTGAGGTTGGGCTGAGTGAAGATGTACTTGAGACTCTTGTGATCGGTGAAAATGTCCACTTGTCTTCCCAACAAGAGATGTCTCCACGTTATTAATGCATGGACAACTACCGCCAACTCTTTGAGAGTGTTGAAAGCAACGTCACAGAAAACTTCAAATGGCTTGGATTCATCAGGAGGAGTTAAGACAGGAGCTGTGACTAGTTTCTCTTTGAGAGTGTTGAAAGCAACGTCACACTCAGGAGACCAGACATACTTCACATGCTTCTGGAGGAGGTTGGAAAGAGGCTTTTCAATCTTAGAGAAATTCTCAACGAATCTTCGGCAATAGCTTGCAAGACCAAGAAAACTGCGGAGCTGCTTGACATTCTGAGGAGGTTCCCAATTCACAATTGCGGACACCTTCTCGGGATTAACAGCGATGCCCTTAGCAGAGATGATGTGACCAAGGTAAAGAACTTCATCAAGCCAAAACTCACATTTGGAGAACTTCGCATAGAATTGATACTCTCTGAGCTTGTCGAGCACCAATCACAAATGTTTGGCATGGTCCTTCTTATTCTTGGAGAAGACCAAGATATCATCGAGATACACCAGGACGAATTCATTGGTATAAGGGTTGAAGATGAAATTCATCATCCGAGAGAATGTTGGAGGAGCATTGACAAGGCCGAAAGACACGACAGTATATTCATAAGAACCAAAGCTTGTTCTGAATGCTGTCTTGGGAATATCTTCTTCACGGATGCGAATCTGATGATAACTCATACGAAGGTCAAGCTTGGAGAATACTTTAGCACCTTTAAGTTGCTCGAATAGCTCATTGATGTTGGGAAGTGGATACTTGTTCTTGATTGTCTTCTGTTTCAATGGACGGTAGTCGACACAAAGTCGGTCCGTGCCATCCTTCTTCTTTACAAAAAGAACACCACAACCCCATGGAGATGAACTCGGTCTGATCAAACCCAGACGCTCTTGTTCATCGTGCTGTTTCTTCAATTCCTTCAGCTCCTTGGGTCCAAGCTTGTATGGACGCTTGCAAACGGGTTCAGTGCCTGGCTCAAGATCGATAACGAACTCAACTGGCCGGTGAGGAGGCATACCCGGAAGCTCTTCTGGAAAGACATCTTGGTACTAACAAACGACTGGAATTTGAGAGATGGCATTCAATTCGCCCTTCTCATTGAGAGAAAATAACCGAATGGTTTCATCACGAGCGGCATAAATAATCACATCCACAGAAGAGTGTGTCAATTGAATTTCCCTGGCAGCACAATCAAGTTGAGCCTTGTGCTTAGAAAGCCAGTCCATCCCGAGAATTAGATCAATATCCGAGTCACCAAGAACAACTGGAGAAGACAGAAATTTATAGTTTCCCATCTTGATGGAAACATCCGGAACCATGTAGCTTGCATTCATGCATTTGCCCGGAGAGACAACTGCTAACGGTTTAGGCAATCCTTGAAAAACCAACTCATGCTTGGATGCAAAAGGTCTTGATATGAAAGAAAGCGATGCACCAGTATCAAAAAGAACTTTTGCAGGAATATCATTAACAGGAAGATTACCCATTATCACATTAGTCGATTCCTCTGCTTGAGCTGCATTCATCATGTTCACCTTTGCAAACTTGGAATTATGCTTGACCACTGCATTGCTGGAAGATCTGACAGGAGGAGGAGGCGGAAGACGCCTTTGGTTGAAGCATTTGTTAGCATAGTGACCTTTCTGCTGACACTTGTTGCAAGTCACCTCTGAGAGTGGACGATGCAAGTCACCTCCAGCCACTCGTCTTCCTCCTCTCGCCATTGTTCTTCCGCTCGAGCTCCGTTGCCGCCACCACCGCGGGTCTTCTCGTCCTCACCGACTCCGGCCGCTGCATCAACCTGTTGTGTCCAGAGAAAACGGCGGCGACCCCCGCGACTCACCAGCACCCGTAAGCTCTCGCCACTCCATAGAGTAGATCCACATTAGGCTCCTGCTGTTCTTCCCGTGTTCTTCGCCGTTCCTCGCGAGTTCTTGGTAGATTTTATTTTTACCACCTTTCTTGATCTCTGACTGCATAGGACTGCTGCGGTAGTTGTTTCACGCCTGTTTCCAATGTTCATAGATCCCTTCTTACTGCATAAAGGCTCCGTTCAAGCTTATGAACTTCCTCTGCGTCTGTTTTAGGTCTAGAAACCTTTCCTTTTAGTCGACCATTTTGATCCAAAATTTTCACCACGATCTGTGAAACTTGTTTTCACCACACTTAGTAAAAAACTGCATCTGCTGAGCTATGGCGGCTTACATTTCCGGCTCAAAGAAGCCACGCGCCGTGAAATTTTCCGGCTTATTTATGATAAAACTGCAGACAATTAAATTACTCTAAATACCTCTAGCGGCTTAGATAACCCGATGCACTTAGCTATATGTCATTAGGCCCCTCCATAAACCGCCACTTTAAACACTGAACTGAAAATTTCCTCCGGCTTATAATTAAACCGGACATTTCCGTTTATCATAGGCTTCCAACTTTCACCATGCCTCCCAAAGCTCCCAAAGCACTCATCACGTGCAACTGGATGAGGTCCAACGTCACCGATGAGACCTTAGCGGACTTTGTGAAGACGGGTTATCTGCCCAAGAAGGACGTCATGTCCTACCGTGCCTCCGACCCATCAGAGGAGAGACCACAGCCAAGGGACGGGGAGGTGGTAATTTTTGCTGATCACATGAGCCGGGGCTTCACACCGCCCGGCTCAAAGTTGTTTAGAGATGTGCTGAATTTCTTTGATCTGCGGCCACAAGACATAGGACCCAATTCCGTGTCAAACATATGCAACTTCCAAGTATTCTGCGAAGTCTACCTTGGAGAGGAGCCCAGCCTTCTGCTCTTTAGAGAGCTATGCTATTTGAACCGCCAGAATGAATGTGCCAACAGACCGAGCCTGGAACTTGGCGGAATCTCCATTCAACGCCGGAGAGACTGCCTTTTTCCTTACGCTGAGCCGCCAAGCCACCGAAAGGACTAGAACCAGATGTGGTTCTACTGCCAGGACACTTCGCCGGCTGACGAGAGCCCGCTGCCCGGCTTTCGTCCCTCTCGTCTGGAACCAACTCACCCTCTGTCACACAAGCTATCTCAGGCGGTGCGCAACCTCTGATCCCCACCATCAACAAAATCAAGGCTCTCCTGGGAAATGGCCTCAATGGCAATGGTCTGGTCCGGGTCTGGATCTCGTGGCGGGTGATCCCCTTGAGCCGCCGCCCCGGCTTGATGTGTGATTACACAGGCTGGAAAGATGACCCCCTGCGACACAGCTGCAACGATCTTCTTGAAGACATTGCTGAAGACATGACCAAGGCCCTCTTAAATGAGAGCTTGGCAGACTGCGGGAGGACCGGCTTAAGCCCCTTCTGCAAGACCAACCCGGCCCCAGCGGTAAGCCGCTGATCTGAACATCTTATTTTCTCCTTTAGATAATTTTCATCTCAACCTTAAGAAATCATCATTGTATTTTTCAGGCTGATGATAAATTCTGGAAGGTTAAGTATGACCATGAGGCGGCCATGAAGGCCAGGAAGGCTAAGAAAGCCGCCAAGAGAGTCGCTCCCCGCAAGAAGGGAAGCAGGCCTACTGCCTCAGAGCTGCTTCAACTAAGTAACCCCTGAACCTGTAAGCTCTTGTTGTATTTCTTGTTTACTTCTGTCCACCTTATCAATACTGTTCATCAACAGGATGACACCGGAGCAAGTAACCCGGTGATTGAAGAGGTAATGACACTTTCCTCCGACTCGGAGCCCTTGCCAAGGCTGAAAGTCCGAAGAGTAACCCGGAAAGTAAGATTTTCACATCCTTTAGCTTATCAAGATCCTCAATTTCTTTTGAAGCAACAGATTCATGAGAGCCGGCGGCACACCCGGACCAACAAGGATGCTGATCTCTCCTCCGGTTTACCTGAGGTGTCAAGGAAGCGCCGGACTGAGGTTATATCCAACTTATATCCTTTTCATCCTTTGGCGGGTGTTATACGTCAACCGCTCAATTCTTCCGATTCAAATTATCAGGAAACTTCACCCTCCTCTGGCGACTCTATGCAATCGAACCTTCCGGCTTTCAAGACCGTACCCGGGTAATGATGATCCTCTCTTGTTGTGCTTATCTTTACTCATACTTTTTGTACTAACCTTGTGTCCTTTCAGTGCTCAAGCAAAGCTCAGTAAAAGAGCAACGAAGAATAAGCCGGTCGAAGAGACGGTGTTGCCTGAGCCGGAGGTTTCAGTTCAAGAGCCGCCAGCTGCTTCTGCTCCTGACGCCACCATTCCAACTGATGAGCCGGCCATGGAGACTTCCACCAACCCGGATATCTCCAGCTCGGCTCAGCCGGCCGATGACCCGGACGTGGTAATCACCCGGACGGAGTTTGTCGAGCCGGGGAGACCCACTGCGCTGGCTAAGTGCTCTGCGAAGGAGGAGTTGCTAGAGCGCCATCGGGCCAAGATGGACGTCACCGACTACACCAACCTGAGCATTGGAGAGATCATCTCCGGCTGTGTCAATCAAGTGCACAGCAGCCGGGACTTGGAGATCGACATGGTGAAGCAGATACAACAGAAGTCTGAGGTACCACTCTACAGCTTACTGCATAATCCTCTTTACCGTACTCTAGCCCCCAAGTCTACTACTTATGATAGAATATGTTGCAGACTTAACTTCCGGCTTACTTCCATGAACCGGTAATTTGTAGATAGAGACTTTCAACATGCATTAGCCCCCAAGTGCCAAGTGTCTTTGCTTGGAAAGCGCTTGGGACTTTAAAATTGCATAGTAATTGTTCATATTATAACCCGAAAATTGTGCAGGCTGCTTGTAAGAAGCTTGAAGCTGACATCTCTGATCTGAAGACCCGCCTGAAGACGCAGGAAACTGAGACCCGGAAGGCCAACCCCAAATTTGTGTCCAGTATTGTTGCTCAAGAGAAGCTGAAGAAGAACTTTGAAGCTGAACGGAAAACTTGGGCCGAAGAGAAGGCTACTCTGGTGAACCGGGCCGAACAGGCGGAGAAGGCTCTGACGGAGAGAACCGCCGAACTCTCGGGCTTAAAGCGCCACGTGTCACAGATGGTCGCCGCAATCTTTGGTAAGTCATTCCACCGGCTTTCGTCAAGTTTATAATCTTTATCTCTCGTAACTCCCATCATTGCCAGCGGCTTATCTCACTCTGTTAAACAGGCCCCAGAAGCGCCAACCTCAACCAGAACATGCTGACCAAGCTGAAGGCCGTGTACACCCTGGTGGAGCAACTCTACACCGGGTCACAGCGTGCTTTGGCCGTGGTGGCCCTATCCAACGAGGTTCTGACTCACCTGGCGGAAGTTCTTCGCCGGCTTGCCGTTCTTCCTCAGCGTGTCCAAGAGCTGCGACGGGCCTCCGCAAGAGCCGGAGCCATAGCTGCTCTGATCCGGGCCAAGGCTTTCCTTCCGGAGCTAGACCCGGCGGACATTGCACTTGGCTATCCCAGCTTGAAGGAAGACGGCACCCCTTTCGACCAAAAGGACTTTGCTGCCTGTGTGAAGATCGTGCGCCCGGTGACCACCCTGATTGGGAATGACACTGATCTGACCAAGTACCAGCCGGGCTACGATGCAGAGAATCAGAGGATCCCTACTCCGCATTATGAAGCCATCAGCTTAGTCCCGCCGACTCGTAAGCACACTTTTGCCCTGGAAATTGACCCGGCCGGGTTAATTGACGAGGAACCCCAATTTGAAGCGTTGAGCGGCATTGACTGGAAATCGTCAACCTTCCAAGTCTTGGGAACAGCCGGAGGAGCGGAGAGGGATGAGCCGGAAGCTTCGACCCGGCAAGCATCTTGACTTTTTAGGCGGCTTGTTTAAACAATGCTTCACCCTTTTGGACTCAGGGAGTCTTGTAATAGAATAGGACCAACATTTTGACTTTGTCGTGCCATCGTGCACGTGCTGAATGCTTAATTCCATTGAAGTTGTTTCCTTATATTCCTCCGGGTCATAATTGGTCATTCATTTTCCTTAAGCTCAAATAGTTGTCTTTAACTATCCTGCATAGAAAAACAAATCGCAAGTCTCCAGGCGGCTTACCGCACTGAGAATCATAGTCTCATACATATAACCCGGAATATGAATCTAAGTCACGAAAGACTGGTCCTCAATTGTGTCCTTGATATAACCGTAACAAGTACGCCTCCGGTTTACATAACCCGGATAACAAGGTTGGTACCTCAACTCCGGTTTACCAGCCTTGATAACGCCGATTGTGTTCGACTAGCATAGTGAATCAAAGTTAAGCCGGCGGAATAAGAACCGCCGTGTACACTGTTGATATAATCAGAAGAACTCGTTGTAAATCAGAAAATCAAAACTCAGGGGCTTCCGGTTCGAATACGACCAGAGACCCGTTCCAAAGGGGTTAAGCTAAGATTCGAATGCGATCATATAGCCCCCGGTGGGTTTGGCGATGCCGATCAAGAGGGTACCAACAGCTATGCTCTCTTTGGTTCGAATACGACCCATGTTTGAACAGGAAGCCCCCAAATGACCTTAGGAGTTGTTTAACGACGCTGATTCGAATACGATCCACGTCGGTTCCCAAAGAGGGTTGAGCTATGATTCAAATATGATCAAAGAAAAACTCCCCAATGAGCTCGGCACTTTGCCA
Organism: Triticum aestivum; assembly: GCF_018294505.1. Lineage (NCBI taxonomy): Eukaryota > Viridiplantae > Streptophyta > Magnoliopsida > Poales > Poaceae > Triticum > Triticum aestivum. The sequence goes on from NC_057799.1 coordinate 293,926,404, forward strand.
ATCAAATGGGTATCGACAGCTATGTTCTCTTTGGTTTGAATACGACCTATGTTTGAATAGGAAGCCCCCAAATGACCTTATTGCGTACGGCTAGATTCGGATACGATCATAAGCCGGATCCACCTCCAAGTTGCCATGTGATCTTGTAACAACACAGTTACCTTTTAGGGGAGAAAAAAGGACAGAGGTCCTGTTTTATTGCTTATCATAATATATACATGGCTATAGAAGTATGTACATTATGAGAGCCGGTGGCTCAAGTGTAATAAGGCCGAAGCTGAGCTATGTTCCACGGCCGACGGGTCTCCTCCTCCGACTTACGTGAATCTTTATGCTCTCGAACGTCGATAAGGTAGTATGACCCGTTGTGCGAGTTCTTGCTGACCACAACGGGCCCTTCCCAAGGCGGGGATAACTTGTGCGCATCGGCTTGATCTTGGATGAGCCGGAGCACCAGATCACCTTCCTGGAAGACCCGGGACTTAACCCGGCGACTGTGATAACGGCGCAGGTCTTGTTGGTAAAGCGCTGATCGAGCTGCTGCCACATCACGCTGTTCGTCCAACAAGTCAAGAGCATCTTGGCGTGCCTGTTCATTATCCGCCTCAACATAAGCCGCCACTCGAGGCGAGTCATGACGGATGTCACTGGGGAGGACTGCTTCCGCTCCGTAGACCATGAAGAAAGGCGTGTAACCCGTAGACCTGTTAGGGGTAGTATTGATGCTCCATAACACGGAGGGTAACTCCTCCACCCAACAACCCGGCGTCCGTTGCAAAGGGACTAAAAGTCGGGGCTTAATGCCTTTTAGAATCTCCTGATTAGCTCTCTCAGCTTGACCATTGGATTGAGGGTGAGCCACTGATGAAACATCAAGCCGAATACGCTCTCATTGACAAAACTCCTCCATAGCACCCTTAGATAGATTGGTGCCGTTGTCAGTTATAATGCTGTGTGGAAAGCCAAAATGAAATATCACCTTTTTCATGAACTGAACCGCCGTGGCTGCATCACACTTGCTAACTGGCTCTGCTTCAACCCACTTTGTGAATTTGTCAACTGCCACCAAGAGGTGGGTCTTTTTATCCTTGGACCTTTTAGAAGGTCCAACCATATCAAGCCCCCAGACCGCAAACGGCCAAGTGATTGGTATCATCCTCAGCTCCTGAGCTGGCACATGAGCCCGTCGTGAGAACCTTTGGCAACCATCACATTTACTGACCAAGTCCTCCGCATCAGCATGAGCCGTCAGCCAATAAAAACCATGACGAAAAGCCTTGGCCACAAGGGATTTTGAGCCGGCATGATGGCCACAATCCCCTTCATGGATCTCACGCAAGATCTCTTGACCTTCCTCAGGGGAGACACAACGCTGGAACGCTCCCGTAACACTGCGGCGATGCAGCTCACCATTGATAACAACCATTGACTTAGACCGCCGGGTTATTTGTCTGGCCAAAGTTTCATCCTTAGGCAAATCTCCCCGGGTCATGTAAGCCAGATAGGGCACTGTCCAGTCCGGGATGATGTGGAGAGCCGCCACCAATTGTGCCTCCAGGTCAGGGACAGCCAAGTCTTCCTCTGTAAGCAACTTGACAGAAGGGTTATGCAAGACGTCCAGGAAAGTATTAGGCGGCACCAGTTTTCGCTGAGAGCCCAGCCGGCTTAGAGCATCAGCCGCCTCATTCTTCCTGCGGTCGATGTGCTCTACTTGGTAACCCTGAAAGTGCCCAGCAATGGCATCAACTTCACGACGATAAGCCGCCATGAGAGGGTCCTTGGAGTCCCACTTGCCTGATACTTGTTGAGCCACCAAGTCTGAGTCGCCAAAGCACCTTACCCGGCTCAAGCTCATCTCCTTAGCCATCCGAAGACCATGGAGCAAACCCTCATACTCGGCCGCATTGTTAGTGCAAGGAAACATCAACCGTAGCACATAATGAAACTTGTCACCTTTAGGGGAAGCCAATACAACTCCAGCCCCCGAGCCCTCCAACTGCCTGGACCCATCGAAGTGAATGGTCCAATATGTATTATCCGGCTTTTCCTCGGGCACTTGTAGCTCTGTCCAATCGTTGATGAAATCCACTAAAGCTTGAGATTTAACAGCAGTGCGTGGTACGTATTTTAGACCATGAGGCCCGAGCTCTATAGCCCACTTAGCCACTCTTCCTGTAGCTTCTCTGTTTTGGATGATATCTCCAAGGGGAGCAGAACTAACCACAGTGATAGGGTGACCCTGGAAGTAATGCTTAAGCTTTCGGCTCGCCATGAACACACCATAAACAAGCTTCTGCCAGTGTGGATACCGCTGTTTGGACTCGATGAGCACTTCACTGACATAATAAACCGGCCGCTGAACCGGATGCTCCTTACCCTCTTCCTTGCGCTCCACCACCATAGCCACACTGACGGCCCGTGTGTTAGCGGCTACATACAGTAATAAAGGCTCCTTGTCAACCGGAGCAGCAAGGACTGGGGGCTCTGCCAGCTGTCTCTTCAAATCCTCAAAAGCAGTATTAGCAGCATCATTCCACACAAAGTCATCAGTTTTCTTCATCAACTGGTACAATGGCATGGCCTTCTTACCCAAACGGCTTATAAACCGGCTTAAAGCTGCAATACGACCCGCCAGGCGCTGGACGTCGTTTATACAGGCCGGCTTAGCCAGAGAGGTGATTGCCTTGATCTTCTCCGGGTTAGCTTCAATGCCTCTGTTAGAAACCAAGAAACCCAAGAGCTTGCCTGCAGGAACACCAAAAACGCACTTGGCCGGGTTAAGCATCATCTTGTAGACCCGAAGATTATCAAAGGTTTCCCTTATATCATCTATCAAAGTTTCCTCCTCCCTAGACTTAACCACAATATCATCCACATAGGCATGAACATTGTGCCCAATCTGGTTATGAAGACAGTTCTGCACGCAACGCTGATAAGTTGCCTGTGCACTCTTGAGTCCAAAGGGCATAGACACATAGCAGAAGGCTCCAAAGGGAGTGATGAACGCCGTCTTCTCCTGGTCCTTAACTGCCATTTTAATCTGATGATATCCAGAATAAGCATCCAAGAAACTTAAGCGCTCGCAACCCGCCATAGCATCAATGATTTGATCAATACGGGGAAGCCCAAAAGGATCAGCCGGACATGCCTTGTTCAAGTCCGTGTAGTCCACACACATCCGCCAGGTGCCATTCTTCTTGAGCACGAGCACCGAGTTAGCTAACCACTCAGGGTGAAAGACTTCAACAATAAACCCGGCCGCCAAGAGCCGGGCCACCTCTGCACCAATGGCTTTCCGCCTTTCTTCGTTAAACCGCCGAAGGAACTGTCTGACCGGCTTAAATTTCGGATCAACATTGAGAGTGTGCTCAGCGAGTTCTCTAGGTACACCTGGCATGTCAGAAGGTTTCCATGCAAAAATGTCCCTATTCTCACGGATGAACTCGATGAGCGCGCTTTCCTATTTCGGATCCAGATTGGCACTGATGCTAAACTGCTGAGATGAATCACCTGGAACGAAATCAACAAGTTTAGTCTCATCGGCCGACTTAAATTTCATTGCTGGCTCATGCTCCGTAGTCGGCTTCTTCAGAGAGGTCATATCTGTTGGGTCAACATTGTCCTTGTAAAATTTTAACTCCTCTGTTGCACAAACAGACTCTGCATAAGCTGCATCGCCTTCCTCATACTCCAAGGCCACCTTCCGGCTGCCGTGAACCGTAATGGTCCCATTGTGACCCGGCATCTTGAGCTGTAAATACACGTAACACAGCCGAGCCATGAACTTGGCATAAGCCGGCCGCCCAAATATGGCATGATACAGACTTCTTATCTTGACCACCTCAAAGGTCAATTTTTCCACCCTGTAGTTGTACTTGTCTCCAAAGGCCACTTCCAACTCGATCTTGCAACCTGGATAAGCCGACTTACCAGGTACCACACCATGGAAAATAGTGTTTGACTGGCTGAGGTTCTTATCAATCAACCCCATACGACGGAAAGTCTCATAATAGAGGATGTTGATACTGCTGCCTCCATCCATGAGCACCTTAGTGAACTTATATCCTCCCACCTGAGGAGCCACCACCAAGGCCAAATGACCCGGATTATCAACCCGGGGAGGGTGATCCTCCCTACTCCACACAATAGGCTTCTCAAACCATCTTAAATAGCGTGGAACCGCCGGCTCAACCGCATTCACACCCCTCTTATGAAGCTTCTGATCTCGCTTACACAGACTGGTGGTAAATACATGATACTGTCCACCGTTAAGCTGCTTTGGGTTGGTCTGATAGCCCCCCTGCTGCTGTTGATGACCCTGGCCAGACTGCTTATTAAAGCCCCCTTGACCGTTCTGAGGATTAGAATTTGAGCCACCGCCCGGGCCATGAAAACCGCCAGCGACTGAGCCGCCGCCTGGGCCATGGTTGCCATTAAAGGCATTGGAATTCTTAAAGGCTTTCATGATTGCGCAATCCTTCCATAGATGAGTAGCTGGCTTCTCTCTAGAGCCATGCCTTGGACAGGGCTCATTCAACAGCTGCTCCAGCGTCGGGCCTGACCCGCCGGCTCGGGGAGGTGGCCTCCCCTTGCGTCGCTGGTTATTACCCTGTGAGCTGGCGTTGGCCACGAACTCTAGGCTGCCGTCGGCCTTACGCTTGCCACCTCCTTGGTTCCCCGGGTTATGCTGAGGACCCTTGCCATTGCCGTTCTTCTTTCCCTTCCCTGTCCTTTCATCATCTGAAGCGGGGTCCTTGGTACTATCAGAATCGGTGTACTTGACGAGAGCCGCCATCAGCGTACCCATATCATTGCAGTCGCGCTTAAGCCGCCCGAGTTTCATCTTCAGGGGTAGGAAACGACAATTCTGGTCCAACATTAAGACTGCAGAGCCGGCATCCATCTTATCAGATGAATGTATGATCTCCTGACCCGGCGAACCCAATGTGTCGTAGACTCACCCTCCTGCTGCTTACAGTTAGTCAAATCTACAATTGACATAGACTGCCTACAGGTGTCTTTGAAGTGTTGTATGAACCGGGCCTTCAGCTCAGCCCAAGACCCGATGGAATACGGCGGTAGCCCTTTCAACCAAGTGCGGGCAGTCCCATCCAACATCATGGTGAAGTACTTGGCCATCGCCGCTTCACTGACCTCCAGCAATTCCATGGCCATCTCGTAACTCTCGATCCAGGCTCCAGGTTGTAAGTCAGCCGTGTAATTAGGCACCTTCCTAGGTCCTTTGAAGTCCTTGGGTAGACGTTCATTGCGGAGAGCTGGCACTAAACAAGGGACACCTCCAGTCCTCGTAGGGATACCCACATCGACGGAAGTCGTCGGATAAGCCGGGGGTGTCTGGTAAGCCATCAACTGAGGCGCCTGCTCTGCCTCTTGCCGCGCTCTGTCCTCTTAACGTGAAAGGCTCCGTTATGAGCCGGGCCATGGCCAGGGGGCGGGTCATGGCGTCGGACATTACTTGAGCCAGTCGCAGAGACCATGTGTCTGCTATAACTCGGGCTCCGGCCTGGACGATGGGTTGAGTGGATCCTGTCCCGGCTGTAAGAATACGCCTCTTGCTGCGCCAGCGCTGTCTGAAGGAGTTCTCTGACCCGGCGGGTTTCGATAGCCGTTGGAGAGTCGCTGTCAATTGGGAGAGCCGCCAGCCGTGCTACTGCGGCGACCATGTTCTCCAGCGGGTTAGCGTAATGACCCGGTGGTATTGGCACATACTGAGGCAGGGCAGGGTTCACCCGGGGAGGCCCCATCACTTGTGGCTGAACAGGGGTCCCAGACCCGGGCACTATGACCCCTGGCGGGTTACTAGACCCTGCACCTGTCGTGTTGAAGAGGTTTCGAGGATCGTAGACCGGAGGGAGTCGAGATCCTCCTTGGCTTTCCCTAGATCTAACTTTAACTGTGCCACCTCCGCGTCATGCTGAGCTTGATCCGCCGGGTCAACCGTGGCGGTCAACAGGGCCGTCATCTTGTCCGTGAGATCCATCAGCACCTGAGCCGGCGAGGGCACCGGGTTTCCTGACCCAGCGGCAGGGTTCTGAACAGGCTGTGCACCGGCCATGAAGATTCCAACCCAGCTCGGCGGCTCAAACGGGTCCGGAATACTGTCACCATCGGAACAACCCCTGAGCCTGCCATCTTGAAGTTGATACAACGAATTTGACTCATCTGTGGACGACTCGCCGTCAGAGCTGGCGGCCGTCTCACCACCAGATCCAGGTCCATCATGGAGCCCTTCATGGACACATCCCACAAAAACATGCTTCAAGGCAGGTAGGGCCTGGGCGGGTCGTGCACGTTGAGCCGTCTCGATGAGGTCGGCACTGAGATCCGGCTCAGGGCCCGGCTCACCAATCTTGCCAATGAAAACATGAATTCCGCCGAAGGGGACCCGGTACCCGTACTCAATTGAGCCGGCGTCGGGGCCCCAGTTTGCATCGTCAATGTAAAGCTTGCCGCAACGACTCTTGGTCATCCGGCCCACAGCGTATCCCTTGAGCCCTTCGAAGCTGCCTTTCAAGAACTCACATCCACCGTGCGCGGGGCCCAAGGTGGGCGCCAACTGTCGTGGAATTGTGACGGCAGATGTCCTCGAGCTAGGACTTAGTCGTGGAGCCATCGCAGCTAGGAAGCTTGAAGGGGTTTAAACAGGACAAGGAACACGAGGGTTATACTGGTTCGGCCCCTTACAGTGAAGGTAAAAGCCTACGTCCAGTTGAGGTGGTATTGACTAGGGTTTCGATGACCAGGGAGCTTAACTGCTATGCCTGGCTCTCGATGAGATCTTTCTTGTCCTTAAACCGCCGCTGGGTCGTCCCTTTATATAGGGAGGTTGACGCCCAGCAGCTCTCAGAGTCCCGGCCGGCTCATAAGAGTGTCCGGCTCGGACTCTCAACTATTCTTGCCTTACACTACAAGTTCTACCATAATAGCGGTTGTCACTACGGGCCTTAAGCCACATCCGGGTATTAAGCCTATCTTTGGCCTGCCGTCTTCAAGCTTGGCGCCGGGCTTCAGGCGGTGACCATTATGAGTAACCCGGCCCCTCTGGGCGGGTGACTCTAAGGCTTACATCGTCAACACACAATTCAAAACAAAACAAAGTATTGGCTTGCAGAATAAGCCAGAACAAACATATGATAAGAGATTTCGTCCAAAGTTCTCGTGGTGGGGCCCACACGGGCTCAATCGTACAGCACCATCATGTACAAGGCTGTGCACATGACATACGAAGCGTCCCCGAGTCGGCATAGCCAAGGACTCTTTAAGACACTACGAGACCACTGTAAAACCAACCGTGTACAGGCGGACCACTAGACGTCGAACCCCAATCTCATATCATGCGTCTGTCGGAAAGATATCCTAAGAGCTACTTGGATTCCCACTTATAAACTCCCGAAACTTTCTGGTTATGCAATCTGGTGTTGGGGATACAGGGGACACAAAATATATCACCCAAACTAACAATCCCTAGATCCAGCTGTATCCATCCGTCAACACATAACCAAGAAACCTTCGGAAATCGTGTACCTCAACCTTCGAAAAACATCCGTTATACGAGTTATGGCAATACTCCCAAACTCCCGCCCCAGTACTGGGTGGCGTCGAGGTGATCTCACCAACAACTGCATAAAAGAGATTTCGATGTCGGCGAAACTCAGGTATTCCAGAACTGCAACGATAGAATTGTGACGACAACACCTTGGAGCTCAACTCCCCGGGACACTGCCACAACCCCTAAATGTCAGGAGGCACCAAGAACAATGTTCTCGTCACAAAACCATCGGAACGATTCTAAGATACTCCCGTGATCCTAAAATTTTTTTTAGTGAAATTTGAGGAGAGAATAGTCAAAACTTCTACGTCAGGAGACCTCACCAGAGCGACGAAGGGACTGAGGAGTAAAAAGAATCCTACTCTCCGATATATATAATCCTAAGACTCAAAACATTTTTGTTCTAGACTCAACAACGCCAGCGATTCGATCAAGCAGGGGGCTCCTAAGTCGGGGATGGCTCTGATTACCAACTTGTAACGCCCACGATGCGGCTATATCTCCCACGTGTCGAGGCACGACTTAGAGGCATAACCGCATTGTGGTTTTGTCGCAAGAAGGTTCATCTTCACACAATCCCATGTAGTGAACAAGAATGGGATAAAGAGTTGGCTTACAATCGCCACTTCACACAATACATAAATATAATTAATACATCATCCAAAATACACACATAGACCGACTATGGTCAAGATCCAAATGAAAATAAGATAACCCCAAATGCTAGATCCCCGATCGTCCCAACTGGGCTCCACTACTGATCATCAGGAAAAGACACATAGTAATGACCACGTTCCTCATCGAACTCCCACTTGAGGTCGATCCCATCATCTGCACTGGCATCGTCGGCACCTGCAACTGTTTTGGTAGAATCTGTGAGTCACGAGGACTCAGCAATCTCACACCCGCGAGATCAAGACTATTTAAGCTTATAGGAAAGGATGGTGTAATGAGGTGGAGCTGCAGCAGGCACTAAGCATATATGGTGGCCAACATACGCAAAAGGGAGCGAGAATAGAAGCTACGGAACGGTCGTCAACTAGCAATGACCAAGAAGTGATCCTGAACTCCTACTTACGTCATGCATAACTCAACCGTGTTCACTTCCCGGACTCCGCCGAGAAGAGACCATCACGGCTACACACGCAGTTGATGTATTTTAATTGGGTCAAGTGACAAGTTCTCTACAACCGGACATTAACAAATTCCCATCTGCCTCATAACCGCGGGCACGGCTTTCGAAAGATAATACCCTGCAGGGGTGTCCCAACTTAGCCCATCATAAGCTCTCACGGTCAACGAAGGATAAACCTTCTCCCGGAAAGACCCGATCAGTCTCGGAATCCCGGTTTACAAGACATTTCGACAATGGTAAAACAAGACCAGCAAAGCCGCCCGAATGTGCCGACAAATCCCGATAGGAGCTGCACATATCTCATTCTCAGGGCACACCGGATTGTCCAAGCTTCCGATAGGCGAGCCCAGAGTTGCCCCTGGTGGCCATCGGCGACTGACAGGTTGGACCAATACTCAGAGGAGCACTGGCCCGGGGGTTTAAATAAAGATGACCCTCGGGCTCGCGATAACCCGGGGGAAAAGTCTTAGGTGGCAAATGGTAAAACCAAAGTTGGGCCTTGCTGGAGGAGTTTTATTCAAGGCGAACTGTCAAGGGGGTCCCATAAATCACCCAACCGCGTAAGGAACGCAAATTCAAGGAACATAATACCGGTATGATAGAAACTAGGGCGGCAAGAGTGGAACAAAACACCAGGCATAAGGCCGAGCCTTCCACCCTTTACCAAATATATAGATGCATTAATTAAATGAGAGATATTGTGATATCCCAATATATCCATGTTCCAACATGGAACCAACTTAAACTTCACCTGCAACTAGCAATGCTATAAGAAGGGCTGAGCAAAAGCGGTAACATAGCCAATCAACGGTTTGCTAGAAAGGATGGTTAGAGGCTGACATGGCAATATGGGAGGCATGATATAGCAAGTGGTAGGTAGCGCAGCATGGCAATAGAGCGAACAACTAGCAAAGCAAAGATAGATGTGATTCCGTTGGAGTACCAAACGACCTCCAAATGGAACGAAACTTGACCGGTGGTCTACCGGTGGTATACCAAAGCCACTTGACAAGCCTCGGTCCATTCCGAGAATGTTTGACACCCGCTCACAAAAGAAAACAAGAGGAGTGCGCCGGAGGAGATGGGAGCGCCGGATTGCAAAACGGACAACGGGGAAAATGCTCGGATGAATGAGACGAACACGTATGCAAATGCAATGCACATGATGACATGATATGATATGCATGACATGAACAAAATGCAGAACGAAAGACAAAACCCGACCACGGAGGGAATATCATAACACATAGCCGAAAATGGCAAGAGTTGGAGTTACAAATATGGAAAGTTACATCCGGGGTGTTACATGCTGCCCTATAGGTGTCTTCGGCAAGGGCCTTGCCGGGGCCCCGGCAAGGGTCTTGCCGTGTCATTACGGTCATCCCCGGGAAGGATTTTGCTGGGGGTCTCGTGGATTTCCTCGGCAAGGATCTTGCCGAGGATCGTCGTCTTCTGGTCCTCACCTGATCTTGTGTGTTTATGATCTTGACGAAGATCTGCATGCCACCACGGAGGTGCCTCCCGAGCCTTGGTTCCAATGTGGGTGTTGGCGGTGTTGGAACCCTTGGGCTCAAGGGTGGCGCGCCCTGCTGGTGTTGGGCAAGTGCCCCGGCAAGGCTCTTGCCGGGGCCGCGAAGGCCACCCCAGCAACAGCCTCGCCAGGGGAGTCCGCCTCGCCCTCTTGTTCTTTGTGTTTCTTGGTCTTGGCATTGCCTTGCCCAGCTCGTGCCTTCCTCTGCCCTAGTTAGTGTGGCCGCGGGCGTGGCTCTGACTGCTCGTGCACAGGTAGAGGGGTACAAAAAGGGCCCCTACTTTTGTACACCGACATAGTACTATACCGTACAAGTAACAGTTCACTGGGCCGCCGTGTCGTGTACTCCTCCGTCGTAAGAGTGGAGCGCTCGCTTTCATTAATGTACTAGTCCCTTTCACCGACATGTGGGAAATCAAGCTACCGGGTCCACGTGCGATACTGAAATACAGTGCAGAGCAGAAGGGGTGAAGCACCATAGTCATGGCGTCGGCGTAGTAATGAGCAATGAGGCGTCAAATCACAAAGCTGCACCTTTCCCGTAGTTAAGTTGGAGGATCGAAGTCATGCTAAGAAAAGAAATTGGAGGCACGAAGCAACCATCATTTCAGTTGTTGCTGAATCCGCTTATCCCTCATCTTCTTCAAGTTAACCACGTGTTGCTTCTGCCGTTGTTCTGCCTCATGTGGGATGCGGATCGGCTTGGTAAATCACTGACACGTGGGACCGCATGTTAGCAAACCGCCAGGCCAACATCCTCTAAAAATAAGAAACCTCCCATGCCATCCGCGTGGAAAAATCACCTCCTTTTTACTAATCTTGATTCTATAAATTTTGAGATCAATATAATTGAGATTTGTATAGATAGCACACAGGAGCAAAACCAAGTGGTACGGTTAAGGGCATCCACAATGTGTAGCCAAATGTGAAAATAGCTTTTGGCATCGATGGGAACCATTGTGGATGGTGCTACGAAAGCCAAAAGATGGAACCAAAGCTCCCTGATTGATTGATTGAAGGAATAGAAAAATGCAACGTCCTCCTCTTTCTCCCTTGCTTGGACGCATGTACAATATAGAGCATAGAGTCTACTCTCTTGTCCCTTCTATCACAACTCAGAAAGCAGCGAGGCATCAAATCACAAAGCACGGACGAAGCAACCATCATTTCACTCTTCACTGACTCCGCTTCTCAATCGTCTTCTTCGAGAAACCACCTCACCGCACTAAGCTGGACGGACGACGCTATTGTGTACTAGTAGTACTAGTACATTTACGCGTCCTTTGGTTCAACGGACTTCCTGGATGCAAATAAGGCGGTTGTCTCGGCTTGCAGGCGGCACTTTTGAATGACTTACCGTGGTCTCCCTCAACGGTGTTCTCCGTCGAACGCACTTCGCCAAACCACAATGTTCGAGATATCATCGACGTCACCGCAATGGGGTAGGAAGTCAAATAGTTACTACCTCCATTTTTTTACACAAGGCCAGTATATCAAAATTACAATTTGCAAAAGGCCACTAACACTAATCGAGGCAAAATTGATGGGGTTCGCCTCATACTAGCAACAAAGGACATTAATATACCCTTGCATGCATGCGGAAGTGAGAAGGTTGGTTTGCATGGCGCTGCATGAATCAAGCGATGAGGAGTGAGATGGTTAGCTCTTAGGGCTTTGGAGAAAAAATAACGCATTAATTGACACGTCAAAAGAGGATTTGTATTGATTAATCCCCCGAAGGAAAACCCCGCCTTTCTTTTTTAACACTAGTACTCCTAGTACGTACGTATTTGTATCCTGTTTGGGTTTAGGCCTTGCATTGCCATACTTCGCCACACATTTTTGCCAAGCTTGCCTAAATTTTTCAAAATGAAAAGGTGGTACACTAGCACACGGTTGTTGCGGTCGCACCGCACCCTCACACAGTCGCTCCTGCACGCCGCGGTCGCACCGCACCCTCACACAGTCGCTCCTGCACGCCGCGGTCGCACCGCACCCTCACACAGTCACTCCTGCACGGCGCCAACCCAACCAAGGGAACGCACCCTCACTGACACGTGATACCGCATGTGAACAAACCAAACTCAGCCATCCTACCGTTGACACATAATTTTTGTTCATACAGTATGTTTATCCAACCGCACGTTGGGGAGGATCCATACGGCACGTGCGGTGGTCTGTTGGGGAAGAAGAAGAGGTGAGGAAGAAGAGTTAGGACACGTAGGATATTCATCGAACCGCCTGAAATGGTAGACTGGCCCAAATGATGAAAGTTAGGTGAATTGCATAACAATATATGTTTTTACACAGCAAAAGATCCCTAAAAACAACAACATAAAGAAAAACTATCACTGCTCGCGAAACGAGACGGCCTCATCTTCTTTGGCTGCCGGCGCGAACCAGCCGTTGCTGCCGATGTGTGTCTCCGCACCGTGGTTGTCCTCGGCCTCCAGCTACTCGTTCACACGGAGCGTGCGGGCGCTCTGCACGGACGAGAGCACCGCCCGGTTCAAGTTCAGGACGTCCGGTTCCTCCTGCAGGAGGGCCTTGATGGCAGCGGCATCCGCGTGCTCCGCGTCGAGTTGAGCCTCCACCACCCGGTTCAAGTCCAGGACGTCCGGTTCCGCCTGCAGGAGGGCCTCGATGGCAGCAGCATCCGCGCGTTCCATGTTGAGTTGAGCCTCCGCCACCCAGTTCAAGTCCAGGACGTCCGGTTCTTCCTGCAGGAGGGCCTCGATGGCAGCGGCATCCGCGTGCTCCGCGTCAAGTTGAGCCTCCGCCACCCGGTTCACATCCATGACATCCGGTTCTGCCTGCAGGAAAACCTCGATGGCAGCGGTATGCACACGCTCCACGTCGAGTTGAGCGTCTGCCTCCCGGTCCTCCGTTAGTATCACCAGGTTTAGCCACTGGTCTGCCTGCACCATTGGAGACCCGGACGCCGGCACAAAGTCGACGTCCATCGTCACATACCCATCTGGGGCCTTCTGCGCCACGACCTCTGCCATGAACATTGGATCGGCTTCCTCCTCCTCGTAGCTTGGCTCCAGAGAACTCGGGGATTGGTTTGCCGCAAAGTGATCTTGGGAACGGTGGTCTGTGGCGCCGACCGCCGCCGTGATTTCTGCGCGGCGCTCCGGCGTCAGCATCTTGTAGTACGTGATCTTGCGGCGCACCATGGCTTTCCGGTGAACTAGGGGACGCTTGGTGCGGGCTAGGGGATCGAAAGGTGGGGGAATGGGCTGGAGAGGAGGTGTGGTTTTGGGGTAGTGGCTGGCGTAGGCCGAGCAGCGAAGGTTCTGGTGTGAATAGTGGTTCCGGTGATGAGCGGTCAATCGGTTTTGACTGTACGTCGCTCTTGTCACGTTCGCGTTGCACCCCGGCACGCTGGACCCTCCACGTCGCTAACCGAATGGAACGCGCTTCGTCTTGCATTTTCGCTCGCTTGTGGGACCGCGGTTGAGAGCAAACCGACGTCCCTCCCCCACGCCCGCCCGCGTCATTTATACTACCACTCCCTCCACTTTATGTGGAGTAAATAAAAACATAGGAGTATACTACAGATGAGGATCCCCTGACGTGGCCGAACCCATTGAGTAACTGACATGCGGGGCCTAGCAAGAATGGGGTCCGCCAGTAAGTGACCGAAAGGGAGGGTAAGGCAGGGATACCTACGTCAGAGGATCCACTTCCACTACTACTCCCTCCTTCCATCTACTATACAGGGCCTAATGCGTTTTTCGAGGCTAACTTTGACCAAATGTTCGAGTAATAATATATGACATGCAACTTACACAAAGCATATGGTCAAATTCGAATGTGAAAGGAGCTTCCAATGATATAATTTTCACATTATACATCTCATGTACTATTAATCTTGTCAATAGTCAAAGGCGGTTTTGAAAAATGCATTAAAGCATGGTTTATAATATAGCCAGCCGATGGCAATAAGGAACTGCCATGTCATTTGTAGCCATCATCTATATGCACTCAGACAATAGTGTGGGCTATAAGTTGGCTATTTCCCGCAAAATATATATATATATAAGGTTGGCTATTGTATTAGTACTTTTTTCCATCTCCTCTCCATCTCTTTCTTCATATTTATTATATTTACCTAGGAATGCGTATATAGCTAGGCTCTTGCATGAGAGCTCACCCCCCTTATTTTTTCACATCTCTCTCCTCCATATAGGCAAAAGTGCCATGTAAGTTGGCTCTTAGAATGGCTATTAGGTGGCTCTAAGCATTTAATATTTGCATGAGCAAGGTTTATGATTGGAAGAGAGTTGCATGCATACTATTTTTTCTTGATCTATGTGTTATAGCTGGGCTGTAGAATAAGAGCCCGCTTCACTCTCTCTCCTCTCTTCTCACTCCTCCAAGTAGGATTTTAATGACATGACAAGTCTTATAGCCTGCTGAATAGGCCTTATTAGACTTGCTCTTAGGCCCTATATAAATGGAAGGAGGGAGTACTATGAGCATTGCAAACTCTACTACAGATGTTGTCAGTACTACACTAGTACTATTGGACAGGGAGCTTAAAAAAGTTACTATTGGACTGGCTATACATGGCGAAATCCTAGTAGGAAGAGCATGCACGAGAACAAGGACATTCATGTGGTTGAAAAAAATTGGAAACCATCTCTGTTTAAATACAAATCTAGGAGTACGTACGAATCTAACAATATTGATTAGGCGTTGTTGAATGTTGATACTTTTTTCTATAAGTTGGATCAAAGTAGAGATACTTTAACTACACATAAAACTTATATGTAAACTAGAAAGGATCGGAGGGAGTATATTGTACGTTCAAAAGCGAAACGAACATTGAATACCCTTTATATATGATTTGCGGATGCTATGATCACCGGTACAAAATTTTGAATCCGCCTTAGGTATCACACATGCACCCACTCGTTCTCCCTCGATTTCATCTCGGGGTCCAGAGATCGATTGAAACTGGACTAGGGTGGGGTGCAATACGTTCGTTTCGC
>NC_057799.1:293941874-293945224 GCF_018294505.1 Triticum aestivum
GAATAAACCTTTATCTCCTTGCACGACACACAATTGATCTCTCAACATCAATCGATCTTGCCAAGATGTGTTGGGGCATGAACCGAATGGGATGTCCAAACTAAGACGGGAAGCGACATGTAGTGGAGGCAAAGTGAAACTTTAAACGAACCGTTTGTTTGTATGCATGTCCGACAAATTACAACATTGGAAATACAAGCATGGTCTAGGCCCACATGCAAATGATACTCGACGGAATGTTCAAATGAGGCATGCGGGAGGATGGACTCGACCGGAGGGCGGCATGATCGATGGAGAAGAGGGTTGGAGAGGAATGACAAATAAGCAACGCCACATGATTATACTTGAACGGTTCAAATAAACAATAAGTTGTCTAGTTTTCCCTTCCTTCTTGGTCACGGAGTAAGATACTCCCTCTGTTTTTTATTTACTCTGCATATTAGGTTTGACTGAAGTCAAACTTCATAAAATTTGACCAGATTTATAGAAAACTAGCAAGATGCTTGTGCGTTGCACGGAACATCAAGATCTTGTGGGAGAAAAGGATGAACGAGGGAAGGCCTTATCTGCAAATGTGGAGAGGAGTGCGGGTAAATTGTCATAGTTTCTTTCCTATCCGTTAGATATAGATCGGATGACCTACATTGCAGGATGGCAGGCACACCATCATCACCAACTCTGATTTTTATCTACACTAGCAAGATGCCCGCGCATTGCATGGAACATCAAGATGCATTTGTATGAGTAGTTTATCTTGCGGGAGAAAAGGATGAATGAGGTAAGGCCTTATTTGCAAATGTGGAGAGGGGTGTGGGTATCCTTTTGCAAAATTGCCATAGTTTCCTTCTTATCCATCACATATAAATCAGACGGACTCTTATAAAAAATAGAGTTGGTGATGATGGTGTGCCTGCCATCCTGCAATATAGACTGTCCGATTTATATCTGACACGTAGGAAGGAAACTATGGCAATTTTGCAAAAGGTACCCACACACCTCTCCACATTTGCAAATAAGGCCTTCCCTTGCTCATCATTTTCTCTCGCAAGATAAACTAGTCATACAAATGCATCTTATGTTATGTGCAACGCACGGGCATCCTGCTAGTAAGAGTAGAAATATGAACATTTACAATAGCAAATCTTTATGATGTGAAAGTATAGTCAATAATGAATCTAATGGTATTGATTTGTTATTGTATATGTTATTATTTCTGTCTATAAACTTTGTCAAAGTTTACAAAGTTTGACTTTGAGCAAAGCTAAAATGCGGAGTAAATAGAAACAGAGGGAGTACGCAGGGACTAGTATAGTTACTACTGCCGGAACATGGTAAGTTGGACCCCTAAATGCGGTCACGGACCGGGTGCACCTAAATTATTCTTTCAAACAGTCGGACACCTACAGTTAGCACACCATCCGGCTACTTTAATCAAGTGTTACGCTTCACTACTTGAAAAGGAAAGGGTGGTACCGTACCCAAAACCACCACACTTGGGGCTAGGGTAACAACTTGGTACTATACCACATTTGAACCAGTACACAAAAACCACCTGTTCTGTGCCTAAAGCGCAACGCGGAGCACTGACACTCGAATATGGCTGGGAAAACAGGCAAACCGACATGTGGGGCACACCTGTCAGGACGACGTGGCGCAGACTAGTCCAATGGAGGACCTGGCCCACGACCTCCTTGCCACCGGCAACCGTTCATGTGGGTCGTGGGGGCCAGCAACGTGGCGCAGCTCCAGCACCGCCTCTGGACACGGCGACCACGGTGAGCAACACGCTCATCGTTGCTAGACACGGTCGGTTTCATTATGCCGAGGCTGGCATTAGCGCTGTGGCACGACCAGCAGATCAACACTCGGCTCATCGAGGATGCACGGGGCGCCGCCGCGACGCGTCCGCGGAGTGGTGTAGCGCGGCCAACTGCATCCCCAGGACCTGAGACCATGCCGGGTCGTCTTGCTTTTTCAATGTCATGTGGGGTCGCATGTGAGCAAAGGGCATCTCCAACGTTGCCACGACCGCAGCTGACTACCCTGGCATACCAAAAACCCTCGTCCCTCGCGCCATCGCGCGGTGCGTTCCCAGCCGGCTCGAGCTGCCCGCATTCATGTCGTCCATCCCTATGTCGTCGTTAAGAGGCTCGGTGCCTGAGGAACTAACTCCGGCGACTTAATGACGCACCCGGACGCTTGGCCTCACCAGAATGCGCTACTTAAAGGGGCAACGCCCAACTAACCTCCACACCATAGCGCATCGTCCTGCTACCGGGCACCACATCCGCCATGACCGCGAGTGCGAATGCTCTGTGGGAGAGCTTGTCCTCGGGGATGAAGCTCGAGGCCGCCGCCCTTGCTCAAGTCACCGCTCGCGATGCAATCGCGGCGTAGCAGGACACGGACGCGACCGCACAAGCGGTGGCCACGCTGGCGGCCGACGACGGGAGCACTGTCAGCCACGCGTCCTACTTGCCACTGTCCAACGTCCGGCACCACCGTGGTCGGGGACTCCTCTGAGGATGAGTAGGGCATGGGAGGCGGCAGGGCATGGTGTGCCAAATGGCCGGTCCGTCTCCCATGTTCTACTCTTCCTCGCCGGAGATTGCAGATGGAGGATCGCCGCCGTAGAATAGGTTTAGGGTCAAGTTTGTTTTATTTTTCTGTCCTATAAAAGTTCGAATTGTAATGAAAATCTGTCGTGTTTGCATTAATCTCGGCCGGTGTATATGAATTTTCACAATAATATAGTATATTGTAGGAGTACTAGCAAGATGCCCATGCGTTGCACGGAACATCAAGATCTTGTGGGAGAAAAGGATGAACGAGGGAAGGCTTTATCTGCAAATGTGGAGAGGAGTACGGGTAAATTGTCATAGTTCCCGTCCTATCCGTTAGATATAGATTGGACGACCTATATTGCAGGATGGCAGGCACATCATCATCATCACCAACTCTGCTTTTTATTGAACCGGGACAAAGCTGACATGAGAAGTAAATAAAAACATAGGGCCTACATACACAATTTATCTTAGGCACTCCAGTAGTACGTCGACTACACATTCACGCATTTCACATCTTTCTACATCTAAGGGAACCTACGAAAGGGTTAACATAAATTGCCTCTCTCTCTCTCCTCCCTGATTTTCATGGTGGTGGGCCCCTCCCCCCAATCTACAATCAACAGCTCACACGTTTCACATTACGTTAATTACATAACTGGGATTACGTAGGTGTGGCATTACTCGTCCTAAAAAACCCAACTAAGCCAACCTCCCAACATATCTCGCGGGAAAAGACCCGGTCGCGCCATTTTAGTCGGGATTACCGGTTACTAGTAGTAGTAT
>NC_057799.1:293945778-293966635 GCF_018294505.1 Triticum aestivum
GGCCAACTAGCCAATAATATTTCCCAAACGCCCCCCCATCCTCCTCCACTCCATTCGCTCCGCCAAAGCCGCCCTCCCCACTGCACCGATACGTCGGCGCTGCGGTTCGTCGAGGGGACGCACGGCGATCCTCTCGCTCCCATAGTACGCTCTTGTAGACTGCCGTCCTCTAGCCGCGCCGCTAGCGCTGGCGACGTTCTTGTGGAGGGGCATGGCGGTCAGCGCCGCCACTGCTGGCGACATTCATGTGGAGACGCACGGTGGTCAGCTTCTCCCACTGTACGCGCATTCTAGACCGAGGCCCCGTGCATGTCGGTGTAGCGCTGAATGTTAGCTGATAGACGCTGTTAATCTCACTGTTTGCTGAAGCAGTTTACAGTCAATATGCTTTGCTTAAGAAGCTTCCTTGCCCTGTGTCGGATTACGGGTTCCGGCAAAACCTCGAGGTTCGAACTCTGGGGTGCACATGAAGATCTCTCTCCCTAGCTCGCTCTCACAACGGTCTGAAGGCCTAGGTCGCCGAACCAAAGGACCAAGAGACACGAGAGTTTATACTGGTTCAGGCCACTGTTGTGGTGTAATACCCTACTCCAGTGTGGTGTGGTGGATTGCCTCGTGTGCTAAGGATGAACTATTACAGTGGATGAACAGCCTCCTGAGGAGAGGTGTTCTTGAGCTCGAAGAGCTGGTGAGATGGCCTTGGTGGAGTGGACCTGATCCAAGATGAGCCGATCCAAGATGAGCCGATCCTTGACTACGGTGGTGGCTAGTCCTATTTATAGAGGCCCCGGTCCTCTTCCCGAATGTTAGGAGGTAAGGGATCCCACAACGGCCAATTTTGAAGGGAGGCAACTAGTACAAGCTATCCTGACAAAAGGTTGTCTTCGCCTGCCAAAGCTTCTGGTGGTGATGCTGTCGTGGGCTCCGTGGTGACCTCCGTGCTGCCGTCCTGCTGGTCTTGGTCTTGTTGCACCGATATGGGAAACCTTTGCTCGATGCCTCGGGACTCCTCGCCTGCGCTTGCCCCTTTAGCACCAAAGAGGAAACAGGTACTCTGCGCCCGCTGGCGCCAGCCTGGCCTTGGTCGTCATGGCTCATGTCACGCGGACCTCGTGAGGTGCCCCTTGCATAGATATCTCCGCTCCTCGAGAGCCAGCTTAGCGAGGCCGTCCCTGAGGAGGTCTTGGCGTCGCCCGCCTCATGAGGCTTGGCCCCTCGCGAGGGTCTTGAGTGGTTGCTATTAAAGGTGGGCCGTTCCAGGCCGTTGGTGGAGCCACCCCCTGGGTCATAGGCAGGAAAGTCTGGGTACCCCCGTTCCCAGGACGCCGACAGTAGCCCTCGGGCCCAAGGAGTGCTCGAACTTGGCTTCGAGGCGAAGCCAAAGGGCAAGTGCGGAGCGCCGCCGGCCCCAATCTCCTGCGGCCTTGATTGACTCGTGGCAATTGACATTACATGGGCGTCTCCGCTTCCCCGCGCTGCCTCGGTAACCGTCCTCACCGGACAAAAGGCTGATGCGCGTTGCAAAGCCTGCACAACCTTCCTTTGCCTTGCTCCAGATCCCCTTTCTCTTTCTCGCCCTGAGAGACTCCAGATCCACATGAACCCCTCTCCGAGCTTGCAGCCAATGGCATCCGACAAGGCGAAGGCCGCGAACTTGCCTTCCTGGTACGAGCTGGCCTTGAGCGCGCCTAGCGTCTCGGAGAAGAACCTCGCCACCACGCTCCTCATGACGGCAGACGGCACCAACGAGGGGGGAAAGACCATGCTCCGAGCTGGCTCTGCGAGGCGGAGCCCTCAGGTAGTACCTTCTACCCCTTCTTCATGAATAGCGTTGTTACGAGACTGGTCCCCCCTTTCTCTGACTTCTTCTACACCGTCCTCAGCCACTACAAGTTGCATGCCCTTCATCTCCATCCCAACTCCGTTCTCCTCCTGTTGATTTTTGCCTTTTATTGTGAGGCATTTGTGGAGGTGATGCCATCCGTGACGTTCCTTCACCACTTCTTCTACCTCCTGCTCAAGGAGGGCCATTGCTCGGGGTGCGCCAACTTCATCGCGGCTGACGGGACCAACGCGATCTCGAAGGCCGGGAAGAAGGCCGAGGGCTTCAGGAGCAAGTGGGTCGTGATGGACGCCATGTGCGTCCACCCTCGGTTGGTGCTGCCGATGAAGATGCCCTCGCCTCATGACAGTTGGCTCCGCGCGAAGCTCACCGACCCCTGGGCGAAGCAAGTGCTAGAGAAGATGACCGCCAACCTGAAGCCTGACGACCCGTGGGCAGAGAAGCTGATGGGGGCCATGCTCGTGAAGGAGTTCCTGGCGCAGCGCGTAGCCCCGCTCCAGGTGCGCTCGCACCCCCTATGGAAGCTTGGGGACGAGGGGGATGACCTCCGTCTGCGCTCGGATGCCTTGTCCGAAGAGGAGTTGGGCGTGGCCATCCGTCTCCTGGTCGGGGATGATCTGGGGTACCCGCCAGACACCCATCTTCCTCTTACCGCCGCCTAGATGGGGCAAAGGTGGGCGCCGCCATGCCTGTCTTTGATGGGCGCATGCTCATGCCGCCAGCACCTTCCGAGGCCACGGAGGTGGTGGCCCCAGTACTGGTGTCTTCTGGCGATTCCGACAAGGAGGAGAGGCCTGAATCGGAGGTGACCCTAGAGGGGGAAGGGGAGACTTCTCCCCTTGCGATGGACCACCTCTGCACCCTCCCCGATGATGTCGAGGTCGGCGACCATCCGGTGAGGGAGTCCCAGGCCCCCGCCAGAGTCACTACGAGGTCCCGGGGCACCCTCTGAAGAAGCCGTCGGCAGGGGTCCCGACGAAGAGCAGGTCGGCGCTGGTCTCCCAAGGTGGCGCCCCTATTCTGACATCGACCGGTGCTGCCGCAGGGCCAGCTGCCGCGGCCTCGTCCGTTCCTGGGACTCGTGTGTCGGTGCCCCAGGCTGCGAGGCCTCCGAGCTCCGTGCCTTTGAAGAGCCCGCGGGACTACGCCGCCGTGGACCTGTAAGCACCTCGTCCTGATTTTGTTCTTGCTCCTGCTCCTGTCGCTGCTTCCCGACGTTCTCCTCTTGCACAGCCAGGCCGACGCTAGCGGCGAAGAACAATAGGGAGGGAGCGGCCGCTCCCTCGAGGACCCATCAGCCTGGCCTGGCCGCACCTCCTCCGGTGCAGAAGGACGGCAATAGCCCCCGCGCTTCTCCGGCCCGGTCATCCTCGCGAGGCCCGGAGGACCAACCCCAGGAGAAGGTGACCTGCACAGCTAAGCCGGCTCCGGAGGCGCCCGCTCTCAGCTCGCCGGCCGAGGTCCCACAGGCCCAGGGGCTCCTGGCCTCTTCTTCAGCTGCCATCAGTTCACAGATCTTGGCGATGACGCTGCCTCGTCCTCCTGTCGCACCGCTGGCTCACGATCCTTCTGCTTCGCCCGGCGCTCTGGAGGGGGCTCTTTATGCGCTGACAAGGCTCCGGGATGACCTTCAGGGTGCTGACCATCGCCTAGTGGCGGGGCACTTGGAGCTGATCGGCTGCACTCCGACGAGTCTGTCAGGGCGGCGCTGGACCAGACCGTGGCAGCTTCCGAGGAGGACAAGCTGGCCGCCGACCAGGCCGCGGCTGCCCGCGAGGTGGCTCTGAAATATGCCGAGGCCGCCAAGGAGCGCTACCGGGCAGCGGAGGTCGAGCTGGAAAACCTGCGCAAGGAACAGGCTGCCGCGACACGCCAGCTCGAGGCGTGGGAGGAGAAGCTGTAGACTCAAGAAGAAGCGGTGGTCGGGCGTGACGCTGAGCTGGAGCAGCTGGCGCAGGCGCAGGCCGCGGAACGCGACCGCCTAAAGAAGCTGAAGAAGGAGCTAGAAGTGGATAGGGCCCAGCTGGAAATTAAGGCGAAGGTTCTTGCCGAGAATTGCGAGGCCTTCAAGTTTCTTGAGGAGAGGTCCCGCAAGGCGCTGCGGGGGCTCTACGAGAAGGGCTTGGAGAAGCCTTTGGTGACTGATGACGACGGCCCCGCCCAACTACTCCCTCAGCTCGTCACAGCGCTCGAGGACATCGTTGATGGAATCGGCCCCATGGTGAAGGGGAAGCACGCGTGCTTTGCTCATCGGCCCTGACGCGCGTCCTCAGCCACCTTCACCATCGCGACCCCAACGCCGACCTTGGTGTCCTGCTCGAGCCTGTGGATGAGGGGCACTGCAAAGCCGCTGCAGAAGCCGTGAAGGGCCAAGTGGAGGCCTTGTTGAAGAAGTTCCTTGCCATCGACCCCGCGCCTCCAGCTGATGGTGCCACCGATCCCTCGACCAAGGCCGACAGCGCGGGTGACGACAACGCTGCCGATGAGCGGGCGCTTCCTGACGACGGTGCCAAAGACTGAATAGGAGGCTCGCTAGTGAACGATGGTGCTCCTTCCTGCTTTTACTTTCCTGTGACTTGTGACATGCCTCGTGGAGGCTTTAAAACTTCTGTTTGGTGTTTTAAGGAACAACATGTTTTGTAATATCTTGTTAAGATTCCGCGACCTTCTTCCCGTTTGGTTGATGTTCTACGTCGGTAGGGCCTGACCCCGCGCATACCTCAGCCGCGGTTGGACCGTCCGGATCACCAGGACGGGACCAAGGGGTGAGAGGCTATGTGGCCAGTTAGGCTCCTGAGTTGCGATGCTCATGAGGCCCCCTTGACGAGCAAACAGCCTGCGAGGAGGAGATGCGAAAGTAGGCCTTAGTGTTCTACGTCGGCAGAGCCCGACCCCGCGCATACCTGACATGTCGTTGGACTGTCCAGATCACTAGGACGGGACCAGGGGTGAGGGGCTACGTGGCCAGTTAGGCTCCTGAGTCGCTATGCTCAGGAGTCCCCCTTGATGCTCAAACAGACCTTCATACCTGTCCTCGCCGAGGTCTTGCTCGGGAGGGGCGTGCGATGACCAGGTCCGACGGACCTTGCCGGGTGGCGTACGCTAGGCGTGACCTGAGTGTAGCCCCCGTGCCCAGCCCCCTCGCGTGACTCTCCCGAGGGTAAAGTGTTGCCGTGAGGCTGGACACTGAGCCAGGTGGCTCCTTGAGGTTGATGCGGCCACGGGGATTCCCTCAGTTATTTATCACCAGCGCGGAGCATAGTGCTTCCGCACTTGCACGGGCATAGCCGCTCCTCGACCGTGTCGACTGCCCGCGCGGAGCATGGTGCTTCCACTGGTGCCCCATCTTCTGAGTGGAGCCCCCGGGGCATGTACAGCCCACCCTGACACGTGGCTTGCACGGCAGGGCTAGACGAGGTGTGTCTGGGCACTCGTGAGCCAGCGCGGGACTCACGAGGCCCTACCTCAAGGCGGGTTGTGCCTGGTCTTCATTCTTGGTGGCTGCGGTGGCCCTGCGAGATGGTTAGGCAACCTGCACCGGACGAATCTCCTGAGGTGATCACATGAGAAGGCCAAACACCAACGACCCCAGGAGGTGACATGAACGGGGCCGGCCCACCAGACAGATCTCAGTCGTTGGGTTTATCGATGCTGCAGGGACGGACCCGAGGACAGACGTCGTGCCTAGTCTTCTCATGCGTAGAATCCTGAAGAAAGATGACCGGCGCACGGTTTCCGTGGTGGGGAGGCACCGGGTCGCATGCCCTGGCTTGTCTGTCCGCGATTAGCTCATGCGAGAACAAGGCACCAAGGGCCATGGGAGGTGACGTACACGGGAGCGGGCCCGCGAGCCAGAGCTCAGTCTCTTGGGTTTGGCAATGTTGCAGGGACGAACCCGAGCACAGGCGCCGTGCCAGTCCTTAATCATGAGGCGGTCGTGGGCAGGCTTGCAAGGGCGTGCAACGTTCATGGTATCGAAGTACCAGACAGGCAGGTGATAATCATAAGGCAATTCATGCAAGAGGGCAAGCTGGTTCAGATAGATGCAAGAACGATACATGCCACTGGGACGGACCCGAGCGGCCTAGGGATGATGCAGCCCGAGAGGCGCTCCCAACAGAGTAAGCTAAAGATGCAAAAGGATACACGCAGCAGGGACAGGCCCATGCAACTTGGGGATAATGCTGCCCGAAGGGCGCCCCTAACTGAATGAACTGGAAAGAGTCACCTGATACCGTTGTCGGCGTTCTAGGAACGGGGGTCCCCAGACTTGCCTGCCTGTGGCCCACGGCGTGGCTAAGCCAGCAGGCCGTACAACCCATCTTCATCAACAAGGCATCCAAGACCCTCGCGAGGGTCCAAGCCTCGCGGGGCGGACGACGCAAGACCTCCTCAGGAGTGGCCTAGCCAGGCAGGCTCACCAGGAGCCGAGATATCAAGGCGGGGCAAAACCTCACGAGGCTTTCGTGACGTGAGCCATGACGATCGGCGCCAGACGGGCGCCAGCGCGCGCAGCGTCCTTGTTTCCTCTTAGGTGCTAAGGAGGCCAGCGCAGGCGAAGAGTACCGAGGCATCAGGCAAAGGTTGCCATATCGGTGCAACGAGACCAAGACCAGAAGGACGGCAAGACGGAGGTCATCGTGGAGCCCAAGACGGCGTCACCACTAGAGCTTCCCGCAGGCGAAGACCGCTTTTGTCAGGATAGCTTGTACTAGCTGTCCCCCTTCAAATTTGCCCGCCGTTGTTGGCTCCCTCCCCGCTCAATATTTGGGAAGAGGACCAGGGCCTGTATTAGTAGAGCTAGCCACCACAGTAGAGGGGATCGAGCAGTTCACCCAGCTCTCACCCACTAAGACACCAAGCACAAGAACACCCCAACCTCAAGAGGCTGTTCTTCCCTTGTACTGTTCTTCATCAGCCCAAGAGGCAATCCACCACCACCACACTGGAGTAGGGTATTACACCATAACGGTGGCCCAAACCAGTATAAATCTCGTGTCTCTCTGTGTTGCGAGTTCGTCGAGTTCGTCCGCGAGATCTAGCGAGCTAGGGCGTAGATCGGTAGGAGGGAAAGACTTCGCGTGCACCCCGGTGTTCGAACCTTAAGGGTTTGCCGGAACCCCACATCCGACATTTGGCGCGCCAGGTAGGGGTGCGCCGGAGCTTCTTATCCGCCAACCAGCTCGCCGACGCTCCACAGCCACGATGTCCGGCGACTCAAGGGCCGGCTCCGACCGCTGGGCAGCCTGGCCAGCCCGGGCAGCGCCGCCTGCCCATGGAGGCCTCGACCCCACGCTCCAGGCAGCGCGAGCGCCGCCAAACTCCACCGGGCGCGGGCAGCGCGGCCAGGCATCGTCCACCCTCACCCCGCGGCAAGTATGAGCCGCTGCAAGAGCAGCGAGCCATGCTGCAGCAACGGCGTCGCACTCGCGGTGGGAGCAAGCAAACATGCGGGCAGCACTCACGGTGGCGAGGGAGCTGCTGCGATGCAGGCTGATGGAGAGCGGCCGGGATGCACTGCTGGAGCATGTTGCCGAGCTGCTGGATGCAACGGCGTCAGGAGCACCACCTTTCTACTATCGACTTTCTCCTCAGGCCACTGCAGGGCCACACGGCCGGCCTCACCACAACCGTGGGCTTCATAAACATCAACACGGCCAGCGGCGTAGGGGGATCCGCTGCCCCCATGCCACCCGCAACAAGGATGTGCGCAAGCGTCGCCCCCCATGGTCCTGGCCGGATGTCAAGCTTCCATCCTCAGGACGCCACCCTGGGCCAAGCAACATGGAGCGTGGGGCACTACGGCGAGGTGTTCGGGGTGACAGCCCCGGAAGCCTACGTGCCCCGCATGATGGACCAAGAGTATGCACCGGAGGACGACCCCGGCTCATTCGCTGGAGAAGATTGGGGAGAGGGGGCGCTAAGAGCCGAAGCCTTCCAAGAACTAACGGAGAACCACGACGATCGCGCCGGCAATGGCAACTACAGGGTACCGCTAATCTCTCAGGAACAGGCTTACGCTAACCATGGGCTACAGATGAATCAGGTTGCAGCATCGATCGATGACCCTGGCACAGCAGCACCCCTTCCAACAAGGGAAACACGCTGGGGGCCGCCGGGAGGGAGCTAGGAGCAAGGCCCCTCCCCACGTCGCGTGACGACTGCCGGGGAGGCCTCGACAACCCTTCCCCCGGAAGAGGACATGTGGTCGCCGAGGGCACCGCTGGCGTCCTCTTTCCCTCTTTTGTGTCGTCCTGGTGACCGGTCCGCTCAAAGGAGGTCAAGGGTGGCACAACGCGGGGCCCTCGACTGGCGATATGAAGCAAGGCCGGTACCTGTGAAGAAGGCCCAGTGCCTGTGAAGTTTGCCGCCCGTGACACTCACGTAATAATGAGTTGGGGCTGTACATGCCCCGGAGTCTCAGGGTGCCGGCCTCAGGCCCTGGGGCTCCCTCCCACACCTAGTGGCAGCACTTAGCTCCGCGCTGGTGAGAAGACTTGAAGACCAGAAGACTAGACTAGGTGCCAGACGCGGCCTTTCTCTTTGGATCTCTCTTTCTATAGCTTTGCTTTCTAGATCTGGATTTAAGTTCAAACCGAGTTTTTATCGTTGCGCGCGGGGGGTGCTTTTTCTCGCTCGAGCAATTTCTTGCCTTCTGGATCTCATTTTGTCTCGGACTCATGTCCGTGGCCTTCCCCTCACGAGCTCCTCGCGAGCGGGACTGCGCGCAGCACGCGCACGCCAAGTGCGCGCTAGCACTGCAACTGGTGCTCACCTCTTGTGGGGCCCCTTCTGACGGGGCGGCAAGCTCCGCAGGATTCTCAGAAACTCGACGCCTCGCAACCCAGCTCAAGCTGGCGCTGACTAAGGTAAACCATGACAGAAAATTCGGACCTGGATTCACGAGTTCACGAGGACACAAACTCACATTGCATAGGAAAGTAAAAACTGCAATTTGCTTACATCAGGGGCTCCCCCTCCCAAAATGCTCTTACAAGTTTTCCAAGGGCCATGCCCGAGCTTTGTGTGTAGGATGACACGACAGGAGAAGATGGGATCAGCCAGAAATGTCGCTCGCTACATCACCCGCAGACGCGTCACTCGCGTCGTCATCGTCTTCGTCGGCCGCATCGCCGCCATCGGCTATGCCGCCGACGCCGTCGTCAACCACGTCGCCTTCGTCTGCGGCGACCAGCACCGCATCGTCTTCCGAAGTGAAGGCCCTGACCAAGGCATCCACATTGTCTTCAACCCAACGTGCCAGGTCAGCCCGGGCGGCCATGGGAATGGGGGCGATGTCGGCGTCGAAATTGAAGTTGGGGTCGGCATTCAGAAGGTGGCCCAAGACACGGGAGCAAGCGCGCTCAAGCAGGCCACGCCCCCTTTCCTCCACAAGCTGGGGAGCTCTGGCAGATCGAGCCTCCAGGCGCGTCACCACCTCAGTGAAGAAGGTCAGGTGGCTGGCATAGTCATTCGAGTTAGGGGCCGGACCTCCACGTCGCAAATATGGCCCAGGGCGGTATTGGCCCTATTCCGGAGATCCTGAAGCATAGGGGCATGCTCGCGCTCCAGCGTTCGTCGTTGGAGCACTTCCTCCATGTTTTGCCGTGCAACGACCTCAGTGTCATCAACCCGCCTACGAAGGGAACGCAGCTCGGCGCGGGCGGAGGCCAAGTCCACCTGCGCCGTAACCAGGTGGCGGCCGTGGCCTCCGCGCGCCTCTCAGCCTCATCCAACCCGGGCCTGAGGGCAGCGGCCCTGCCCGCATCCTCCGTACCCGCGAGCTTCAGCTTCAGGTCGTACCTACCCTCCAGGTCCGCGCGAACCTCGGCCACCCGGCGATTCACCTCCTCCTCGACTCCGGCCTCACGAGCCCCGACGGCATCTTCTGCTAGAGGAACTTGACACTCCCTCGTCTCCAGTTGCTCGATCTCGAGGCTGCGCTCCATGGCTTCCAGGGCCAGCGCCTCACCGCGCTTCCGGACCTCCTCGTCCTCCGCGGGCGTCCCCCTCAGCGATGCAAGAGCGGCCCTGCGCGCCTCCACCTGCTGCTCAAGGGACGCGCTCCAGGCCTGGAGCTCCCACGCGTGTTCCTCTACAGCCTCGCGGCGGCGGTCAGCCTCGTGAGCCTCTTCCAAGGCTCGCGAGCGGGCTTCATGGGCGATCTTGAGGGACGCCTCGGCCTTCGCATTCTCAAGGTCGCGCTGATAGCGACCGAGGTTGATAGCCACCCTCAGCTTACACCGCTCCTCCACTAGCCGGAGACCTTCAGCCTCAAGGCGCGAGTCGACACCCGCGAGCTCTTCACCAAGTCGGCTCATCGCACCCATTGCCTCCTGGAAGAGCTCGTGACGAACTACGCTCTGCCCAGGCTCGAGCTCGAACGCTCGACCCACCTCGTCCTCCACCTCGGGGGCCGCGGGCGGGGCGCCAAGTGGCGCGCCACCTCCCGGCGGGGGGCTGGGGGCTGACACCGCACCTGACGTCAGCCCGTCCTCGCGAGGAGCCCAGGCCGATCGGGGCTTGCTGCTTGAAGAGGAACCGAATATCAAAGCCGACCAGCTGCTGCCCATGAGCAAAGGAGGAGTCTTGGGCACGCCTGCCAAGCTCCATGCCAGACCGTGGGGGCCGGGTGGCCAAGCTGCAGGCTCAGTGCGCCACGAAGGCAGAGATGCTCCCCCAACCGACCCTGCTCCAAGGGCGGTAGGCAGACCAGGAACGCTCAAGGCCGATGGGGGAGTTGATGAAGGAGGAGGCCGCTTCTCGGGAGACGCAACAGCTTCAATGGAAGGAGCCCTGAAGGACTGACGTCAGGATAAGGAGACTACACGCAGGAAGCCATGACAACAAGATACTTGCGCGTCAATGGCGATGTACTTTCGCCGCTTCAACGGCCCGAAGATGTCGCTGCCGCTAGGGGATCCTTTCCTCTTGCGGAGCTCCTCGAAGTCCATGCAAAGACGACCGAAACGCTGGACGTGACGGCAGGTGCGCGGCGGGGCCGAAGAAGAGCCTGGAAGGATGTCTTCAGGGGTTCCCGGTTGCGGCAAACAGCCGGGCACCGTCTCACCACAACCTCCCGAGGCCCCTGGAGCCTTGGCCTCGGGAGCCGCATGCCGCCCCTCCTCAATAATCGAAACCTCAGGAGGGGGGTCGCAGGCCCCCGGGGAGGACGCCCCAGGATCACCACTCGGCATGTGCTCCTCGGTACTCGAGCCACCGTCCCCCGTCGGAGCTCGCCCTCCCGCACCTTCACCTGGGGCGAGCTCGGCACCGGCGGCGAAGAAGGAACCACGACGACGGGGTTCTCGCGGGGCCCCACCAGTCCGATCGGGCGCAGGCCCCCTTCGTTAAAGGAAGGCATGCACGCTGCAAACTCATCCTTGTTCTTGCAGCGATACAGCAGGCAATTCTTCCCAGGCATTTCGGCCGGCAAAGGGACACCCGTCAAGACCTTGAGCACTGTCTGCCGCGTCCCGAGAGGGAGCCCAGACTCCTGGAACCTCATGTGGTCCTGACTGTTGAGCAAGGTCCACATTGGGCGAGAGTGGCGCTGAAGCGGAGCAACCCGACGTTTGATGAACTCCTTCACCACCATAGGCGCGGTCACGCCGCGGTCCTTCAGCAGCCTCAGCCTGGCCCAGACGAGAGCAAGGCGGGGGCTCGAGAGCTTCTGGTGGCCCCAGCCAGGGTTTGGAATAGCATGCCTAGCCGGGAGATGAAGCAGGGGGCAAAGCGCGCCAGCATCAACAAACACCCATCGTGTACGAAACTCGCTCGCGGATGAAGGGAGCTCGCAATCTCCGTGCCCGCAGTCGAGGCCACGGCCTGGAAGCTCACGCACCCGAGCATTGCTGAGGGTCGGCCAGGTGCAGCGAGAAGAAATGACGGAGGAGGGCCACCGAAGCAGCGATACCCACCATGGCTACGCACACAAAAGCGAAGACAGCAAGAAGAGTCACCGATTGGGGGTCAAGATGCAGCATGTGGATCTGGTAATGCTCTAGCACCGCATTGAGAAAGGTGGAGAAGGGAGGAATCAGGCTAGCCCAGAGGGCATCTATGAAGATTGGGACCTCCGTTGCTGCCCGAGCCATGCGAGTGCGAGATGCAGGCCAAGCCACCGTCTCTCCCCACTCGTTGAAGCTGGAGGCAAGCATCGGACGCACCTTGTCCATGGCCTCGTCGTTGAGCACCCAGGGTCGGCCCAGCGCCGGCGCGGCAGCCGGGGGTGTGCCTGACGGAGACATTGGCTTCTTCCCCTTGTCTGCTTGTTTCGGCGCCATGGCAACGAAGCAGGGGAGGGCAGGTCAGATCGGAGAAAGGAAGAAGAATCTCGAGGGAGCAGGGAGATTGGGGAAGCGAGGCGCGGACGATGGAGGAATAACTGTGTAGGCCACGGGGGCCGCATAGCTAGGCGGATTCAAAGGCAGCGTGGGGAAGCGGAGACGCCCACGTCCAATCAACCGCCACGCGCCAACCGAGGCCACAGGCTTTTGGGGCCCGCGGTGCTCCGAACTTGACCCTTGGCTTCACCGCGAAGACAAGCCCGAGCGCACCTTGGGCCCGGGAGCTACTGTCGGCGTTGTGGGAATGGGGGTCCCCAGAGTTGCCTGCCTACGGCCCACGGCGTGGCTAAGCCAGCAGGCCGTACGACCCATCTTCATCAACAAGGCATCCAAGACCCTCGCGAGGGTCCAAGCCTCGCGGGGCGGACGATGCAAGACCTCCACAGGAGTGGCCTAGCCAGGCAGGCTCACGAGGAGCGGAGATATCAAGGCGGGGCAAAACCTCACGAGGCTCTCGTGACGTGAGCCATGACGATCGGTGCCAGACGGGCGCCAGGCGGGCGCCAGCGCGCGTAGCGTCCTTGTTTCCTCTTTGGTGCTAAGGAGGCTAGCGCAGGCGAAGAGTACCGAGGCATCACGCAAAGGTTGCCATATTGGTGCAACGAGACCAAGACCAGAAGGACGACAAGAGGGAGGCCATCGTGGAGCCCAAGACCGCGTCACCACCAGAGCTTTCCGCAGGCGAAGACCGCTTTTGTCAGGATAGCTTGTACTAGCTGTCCCCCTTCGAATTTGCCCGTTGTTGTTGGCTCCCTCCCCGCTCAATATTTGGGAAGAGGACTAGGGCCTGTATAAGTAGAGCTACCCACCACAGTAGAGGGGATCGAGCAGTTCACCCAGCTCTCACCCGCTAAGACACCAAGCACAAGAACACCCCAACCTCAGGAGGCTGTTCTTCCCTTGTATTGTTCTTCATCAGCCCAAGAGGCAATCTACCACCACACTGGAGTAGAGTATTACACCACAACAGTGGCCCGAACCAGTATAAATCTCGTGTCTCTCTGTGTTGCGAGTTCGTCGAGTTCGTCCGCGAGATCTAGCGAGCTAGGGCGTAGATCGGTAGGAGGGAAAGACTCCGCGTGGATCCCAGTGTCCGAACCTTAAGAGTTTGCCAGAACACCACATCCGACAACCATAGCTGGAGTGGTGTTGGAGTAGCTGAAGATGCGCGCTGGAGAAGTTGCTCCTCACGAGCCACCAGGGTCCTGAGCCTCAGGAGGCTCCACAAGCCCAGGTGGCTCCTGAAGAACTATCGCGATCTCCGCCAGGACAGCATGATGCCTGGCCTCCTGAGCCGCCAGAATGCTCCGCAAGTGGCGCTGGAAGGTGACAGCCGCGTTCGGCAGGCCAAATGGCATACGAACATAGCTGTGAGGTGGGCCCTCGCACCGTCCAATGCGCGAAGGGCAGAAACGTCCCTGAGATGCGACCCTGTTGAGTCCTAGAATGTCGACGCAGACGCATAGCCCGTCGTCCTCGCCAGGATGGGGAGCTGCGCTGGGTGGTGGGCGACGGTCGCCACGTATGGTCCTTGCCTCTTGAAGCTCCTGGGTCGCCTTGGTGATGAACTCCTGAGCACTAGGCGCTTCACGCCTTGTGCCCTCTTGAGGGAAACGTGCGGCGAAGAACGCCTCCACATGGTGCCCGAGCGCCTCCCTCGATACGTTGGCTAGGTCTGAGGCCCTCTAGAAGAGAGCCCCCGAGCCCAGCCTGAGGAGGGCACTAGGCGCGCCTTCCTTGCGTGGGAAGGAGGCGCCCCAGTTGCGGGCGCAGATCCTGAGGTGGTGCCCCTGGAAACACCGCTTTCCTGAGGCCCTTGGCGGAGTAGCTGCTTCTTCTTCTTGGGGATGGCCTTAGGAGGGTACAGGGTGCCTTCGTTTTCAGGGTCTTCGGCCACTGCAGCTTGGTAAGCCCGCTCGAGGGAGCACACCACGTCCTTTTCTTCACAGGGGACCATGATGATGCCACCGCTCCCTGGCATCTTGAGGACGTTGTAGCCATGGTGGGTCACTGCCATAAACTTGGCCGAGGCTGGATACCCAAGGATGGCGTTGTATGGCAGGCGGATGTGGGCGACGTCGAAGTCAATGAGCTCGATACGGTAGTTGTCACGCTGGCCGAAGGCGACAGGGAGGCGGACCTGCCCTATCAGGGTGGTGGAGCCATTGGTCACTCCTGAGAAAGGCTTGGTAGGCTGTAGCTGATCGTATGGCACCTGGAGGCTATCGAATGTCTCGACAGACAGGACATTGAACCCTGCGGCGTCGTCGATGAGGGTCTTGGTGACTTGAATGTTGCTGATGACGGGTGAGCATAGCATCGGGAGGGCGCTGGCAGTTGCTGCGCACTTGAGCTGGTTTGACGAGCTGAAGGTGATGGCGCACTTGGACCACCTGAGCGGGCGCATGGCCTCGATCCTAGGAAGGGCCATGTTCACCCCGTGGTGGTCATCGCGCTCGGGGCTCCGACCGAAGCGCCCATATCGGATGGCCCTGAGCTCCTGACAGTCGCTGGTGTTGTGGCTGTGCACGTTGTGGAATGTGCAGAATGGGCGGTTGGCCTTGGATGATTAGGGGTGGTCGCGGCCGCACTTCATCTCTGGCTCCGCCGCAAGCACGGCAGCCCCTTGCGCCTCCGTGCACGGCAGCCTTCTTGTCCTCCTGGTCAGCAGCTAGGAGCTCGAGGAGGGAAAAGCGCCCTTGCGCACTTGGTTGCCATATTGAACATCTCCAGGGCCGTGCACAGTTCCTCGTGGATGGCGAGCTCCTCCTTCATCTTGACGTCGCGGACGCCATCCGAGAATGCAGAGATGATGGCCTCGTCCGTTACCTTGGGGATCTTGGGGCGGACGCTGTTGAAGCGCTGGATGTACTTCTGCACAGTTTCCCCTGGCTGCTACTTGATGCGCCGCAGGTCGCCTGCGGCCGGCGGGCGGTCGCGAGTGCCCTGGAAGTTGGCGACGAAACGCTCGTGCATCTCGCCCCAGGAGGAGATCGATCCCGCGGGCAGGTTCTGGAGCCATGAGCGCGCGCCATCCTTGAGGGCCATGGGGAACTAGTTCACCATGACCTTCTCATTGCCGTTGGATGCCTCGATGCTCAGCTCGTAGAGCTGCAGGAACTTAGCAGGGTCGGGGTTGCTATCGTAACGCGGAGGTAGGTCGGGCTTGAAATTGCCGGGCTAGACGATGCTGCGTAGCTCAGGAGTAAAGGCATGGTAGCCTGCTGTGGTCGCCCATCGCGGAGGCGGAGCCTGATCCTGATATCCACGCGTCGCCGCCGCAGGCGCCGCGCGGTCTTGACGCAATGGTGCTGGGAGCGTTTTCTTGGGGCCTCGGGACTTCTTGGCAGCTTCCTTCTTCGTGCGCGGGTGCCCGCCGTAGTGGGTCACGCTGCGGGACCGCACGTCTTGGTGCCAGGGTGCCGTCTTGATGCGGAGGCGGCGGAGGCGCTCCGTGAGCTACGTCGCCCGTAGCTGGAGGTGGGTGAGGCAGCGAGGGAGACGGTGCGGGAGAGCCCTCAGCTACGCTGACAAGCTCGGCGATGCAGTCCAGCCGGTCGTCACAGAGGTCGCCGACCGGGCGGTAATGCAGGAGCTCGCGTGCCATGAGCAGCATGGCCTGCGCATCCGTGGGACAGCAAGCCGGCCAGAGTCAGCAACGGGGTGGCGGTGCGTCCGTCCTGTCGCACGGAGGGGTACAACGATGAAGCTTGCTGCTCGTTCCTGGCCGGGCCAGTGGCAGCGTTGGCAGCAAGCGAGGGAGAACGGTGGGGGGACCACCAACGGGCGCCATCTGAGCGACGCGAGCGGCAAGGGCGGCCCGGCGCTCAGCACGGGCTCGGCGAGCATCAGCCACAGATGCGGTAGAGCAGCGGTGCGTCGATCGACGGAGGAAAGGCTTCAGCGCACCCCTACCTAGCGCGCCAAATGTCGGATTACGGGTTCCAGCAAACCCTTGAGGTTCGAACTCCGGGGTGCGCATGAAGATCTCTCTCTCCCTAGCTTGCTCTCGCAACGATCTCAAGGCCTAGCTCGCCGAACCCAAGGAACAAGAGACACGAGATTTTATATTGGTTCGGGCCACCGTTGTGGTGTAATACCCTACTCTAGTGTGTTGTGGTGGATTGCCTCGTGGGCTAAGGATGAACTAGTACAGTGGATGAACAGCCTCCTGAGGAGAGGTGTTCTTGAGCTCGAAGAGCTGGTGAGATGGCCTTGGTGGAGTGGATCAGATCCAAGATGAGCCGATCCTTGACTACGGTGGTGGCTAGTCCTATTTATGGAGGGCCCGGTCCTCTTCCCAAATGTTAGGCGGGAAGGGATCCCACAACGGCCAATTTTGAAGGGAGACAACTAGTACAAGCTATCTTGACAAAAGGTGGTCTTCGCCTGCCAAAGATTCTGGTGGTCACGCCGCCGTGGGCTCCGCGGTGACCTCCGTCCTGCCACCCTGCTGGTCATGGTCTTGTTGCACCGATATGGAAACCTTTGCCTGATGCCTCGGGACTCCTCGCCTGTGCTTGCCCTTTAGCACCAAAGAGGAAACTGGTACTCGGCGCCCGCTGGCACCCGCCTGGCCTTGGTCGTCATGGCTCACGTCACGCGGACCTCGCGAGGTGCCCCTTGCATAGATACCTCCACTCCTCGGGAGCCAGCCTAGCGAGGCCGCCCCTGAGGAGGTCTTGGTGTCGTCCGCCTCGCGAGGCTTGGCCCCTCGCGAGGGTCTTGAGTGGTTGCTGTTGAAGGTGGGCCGCACTAGACCATTGGTGGAGCCACGCCCTGGGCCGCAGGCAGGCAAGTCTGGTTACCCCCGTTCCGAGGATGCCGACACCCTGTTTCTGCACTCAATCTGCTTACCTGAGATGGCATGCCAAGCCCGATTAGTTGCCAAAATATCCCGCCATATATTTATTGTGACGTAGATTTCCATGGTCTAGTAGCGAATCTGTGAGGTGAAATAGCTCTACACTGTTTTATACTCGATCTTTGTTGCTGTGATGGCCTTCGATAGTTTGATGGCTGTGTGCTCGGCCTCATTGGCTGCTGAAATAGCCTGCCATAATTTAGCACTCAAATCTGTTTGCTGAATTAGCTTTACATATATAATTCGTTACTTAGACCTGCTCATCCAAATATCTTGCCATAGCTTTAGACATCGATTTTTTTTCTGGACTTCATAAAAAAGCATATATGTTTTTCCTGTAGTATCTAGTAGAAGAACTAATTTGTATGTCTAACAGATGGACATGACTTGGGTAACTTCTGCTCAAAGATTCTCCGATGCATATGTCGAGGGGGTTCAAAACTTCAAGAACTTTGTCAGAGCTGAGTACGGTGGTCTGAAATCAGATGTGCTCTGCCCGTGTAGCAGTTGTATGAATTCAGTTACAAGACCCCAGTCAACTGTGCAAAATCATCTACACTTGTATGGGGTCAATCACATATACTAGCTGGGTTCATCATGGTGAAGCTGTGAACA
Source organism: Triticum aestivum (assembly GCF_018294505.1). Taxonomy (NCBI): domain Eukaryota; kingdom Viridiplantae; phylum Streptophyta; class Magnoliopsida; order Poales; family Poaceae; genus Triticum; species Triticum aestivum. The sequence continues at coordinate 293,963,450 of NC_057799.1, forward strand.
TCAATGTTACTGACTACGTGGAAGCAGCAGATCACCATCTTGATCTACCTGATGCTCAGGTGGAAGAGGAGGAGGATGCAGTGGTGGCAGAGCCAGTGAGTTTGAGCAACATTGAAACAATGCTACGAAATGCTCGTGCATTTCGTGAACTTTCACCTGCAGAAGAAAAATGGTAGGCCCGCATGTTGGAACAATGCAACGTGGCTGTCACCCTAGGAAATAAGCTGTCAGTATTCTCAGCTATGGTCACCTTTCTTCAAGTGAAGACATCTGAGCAGATGACCAAAAAATCATTCGATGCAATGTTGGCTGCTTTCCGCAAATCTTTCCCAGATGCGTCTGAGCTGCCACACACCTACATTAAAATGAAGAATTTCCGTCGTGCAGTTGGAATTGGATATGATATGATCCATGTTTGTAAGAATAATTGTGTTCTGTTCCGGAAGGATTATGCCAACTTAAGTGAATGCCCGAAATGCAAATCATCAAGATGGAAAGATGGTGATGCTGTGAAGAGGATTCCTCATAATGTTCTGAGACATTTTCCAATTATACCAAGATTGCAGATGTTGTTTCATGATGCTGAAACAAGAGAGGATGTACTGTGGCATTCTAGGAACCAGGAGTACAGAGATCAGAATGTAATGAGCGATCCATCTCATGGTAGTGAGTGGAAAAGCTTCAATCAGAAACACAAAAATTTTGCTGCTGACCCGAGAAACATTAGACTTGGCTTAGCTTCAGATGGATTTAACCCATTTGGCCACCAGAGTGCCACATATAACATGTGGCCAGTGCTTGTTATCCCTTACAACATGCGTCCAAATGTCTGCACCAAAGAATCAGACTACATGATGGCCTTGCTCATCCTAGGTCCAAGAAGTCCTGGAAATGATTTTGATTTATTCATGGAGCCTCTAGTGGAGGAACTTCAACAGCTATGGAGGGGTGTTCTCACTCGAGATCTATATAGCAGCCCACCAGCTGATTTCTTTCTGCGTGATATTATAATTTGGTGCATCCATGATTATCCGGCTTTGGGCACTATGTCAGGGCGAACGACACATGGTTATAATGCATGTGTTCGCTATGACAGGAATCCGCTGTCATACGCAATACTTAGCAAGATATGTTACATTGGACACTGCAGTTTCCTTGCGAAAGACAAGCTGCATCCTACAAAATACCCAAGACATGTGTTCAATGCAAAGCATGAAAACCGTGATGCACCAAAGAGGCTCACCGCCAATGAGTTGCAAGTGGAATTAGAGAAGGTCGGGCATATTACACCAGGAAACCATCCTGGTAATGGTAGCGGCAAAAGGAAGCGTGGTAGGGCAGAAGAGAGATTATTGTTTACCCGCAGCTCCATTTTGTGGGACTTGGAGTATTGGAAAGATTTGGATTTGCGGCATAATCTTGATGTGATGCACATCGAGAAAAATATACGTGACAACATTATCGGCACACTTCTTAATATTGAAGGCAAGACGAAAGATACCTTAAAATCTAGGATTGATTTCACACACCTGGGTATCAGACAGGATTTGCAGGTGAAAGATGAAGGTAAACCACGGGATATGACACCAGCTGTGTACGTCTCGGACAAGGTAAAAAGAAAAGAATTATGTGAGGTCCTGTCACGTGTGAGATTCCCACATGGATTTGTTTCCAATCCTGAAAGAAGAGTCAGTGCAGATGGAAACAAGATACAAGGGTTGAAAACTCATGACTGCCACGTCCTACTTCAAAGGGTTTTAAAACCTATTATCCTTAGAGGATTGGGCCACCCTGACTTATACAGAGCAGTTGCAGCATTGGGACAATTCTTCAGGGAACTTTGCAGTAGAAATATCAGGGTAGATGATTTGGAGTGTCTTAGAGACAAGATACCAACTATCCTATGCGACCTTGAGAAGATATATCCTCCAGCCTTCTTTGATGTGATGGTGTATTTGGCTGTTCATCTACCTGATGAGGCACTACTTAGAGGTCCAGTACAGTATGGCTGGATGTACCCTATTGAAAGGCGGCTAGGAACTTTCAAGGGCTATGTTAGGAACAGAGCTAGACCCGAGGGTTCCATTGCAGAGACCTACATTGCTACAGAAGCATTAACATTCTACTCAAAATACATTGAAACAACTGATCAACTTAGCAAAGAGGTGGGTGTAGACAATCCCGGGCTCAATGTTTTCGATTATTCTGTTCGAGATAGGGAAGAGTCGACAAGAGGACAAACCTAAAGATTTGGACAAAATGGTTTCGTATGTGTTGAATAACTGTCCTGAGATACTACCTTATATCAAGTAAGTGCTAAGTATTGCAGCTTATACATCGTAATCTACTAAACTTGCAGCACATTCTTATCATTTAGATGTTTGACACGATCACTATGTTGTGCAGCCTCTACAAAAAGGAGTTACTGCCGCAAAATCCAAGAAACATAGACAAACTGGTTATGGCAGGATTTGCGAAATGGTTCAAGAGCCATATAAGCTTTTGTAACACCCCGCATGTAACTTGCCATATTTGTAACTCCGACTCTTGCCATTTCCGGCTATGTGATATGTTTTTCCCTCCGTTGTTGGGTTTTGTCTTTCGTTTTGTATTTTGTCATGTCATGCATTTTCATATCATATCATCATGTGCATTGCATTCGCATACGTGTTCGTCTCATGCATCCGAGCATTTTCCCCGTTGTCCGTTTTCCAATCCGGCGCTCCTATCTCCTCTGGTGCACCCCTCTAGTTTTCTTTCGTGTGCGTGTGTCAAACTTTCTCGGAATGGACCGAGGCTTGTCAAGTGGTCTTAATATACCACCCGGAATCTACCGGTCAAGTTTCGTTCCATTCGGAGGTCGTTTGGTACTCCAACGGTTAACCGGGCCTCCGCAATGTCCATTTGAGTATCCAGCAAAAAAACCCCTCCAAAACCAACCCAAAGCCCACCAAACTCTCTTCCATGCTCTAGGTCGTTCGATCACGATCGTGTGGGCGAAAACCGCACCTCATTTGGAGTCTCCTAGCTCCCTCCACCTATAAATGTGTGGGCATCCCGAAAACGAAATCGCAGTCTCCCCGAAACCCTAAATCGCCTCTCCGCGGGCGGACGTGTCCAGCCGCCGCCGGACGAGACGCGCCGCCGCTCCCGGCCAGTGGCGTCGCGCCACGTCGCTCCCGCGGC
>NC_057799.1:293966648-293967047 GCF_018294505.1 Triticum aestivum
CCCCTCCAAAACCAGCCCAAAGCCCACCAAACTCTCTTCCATGCTCTAGGTCGTTCGATCACGATCGTGTGGGCGAAAACCGCACCTCATTTGGAGTCTCCTAGCTCCCTCTACCTATAAATGTGTGGGCATCCCGAAAACGAAATCGCAGTCTCCCCGAAACCCTAAATCGCCTCTCCGCGGGCGGACGTGTCCAGCCGCCGCCGGACGAGACGCGCCGCCGCTCCCGGCCAGTGGCGTCGCGCCACGTCGCCCCCGCGGCCGTCCCCGCCGCGCCAGGCCCGCCGGGCCCGTGACCGGCCCTCCCGGCCCGCAGCCCCGCCGCCCGGCGCCCGCGCCCCGTCTGCCGCCTCCCCGCGCGCCCGCTGCCGCCGGCCATCGCCGCCTCGCCGCAGCGGC
>NC_057799.1:293967167-293973281 GCF_018294505.1 Triticum aestivum
CGCGTCGCCGGTGGCTCCCCGCCGCCGCCCGTCGCCGGGGCCTCGCCGCCTCCCTCGCCGGCCGGCGACCCCCCCCCTCCGCCGACCGCCTCCTCCGGCGCCCTCCTCCGCCGCCGGGCCCTCCTCCGGCCAGGCGCCGCCGGCCCCTTCTTCTCCTCCGGCGAACGAGCCCGAACTCCGGCCAGATCCGATCCAGAGAAATCGTGCGTTGACTTTTCCCGTTCTCAAAAATCCTCTAAGTCATTTTATTTTACATTAAGTGCTCCTATTCGAGATGCCATAACTTTGTGCATGTAGCTCCGATTCGTGCGTATAATATGTCAAATCGTTCGCCTCGTGATGCTCTACATTTTGTTCAATTTCACCATGTTCATTAGAGGTCATCTTGATGCCCAAATCTTCGTTGGAAGAGGGCTAGTTGCTATTAATCTCGGGTTCTTATCAGAACTTGGAGATTTGTCATTTTTGTATCATTTATTCTGTGCATCTTTTGAGCATGAGATCTACATGTGTTTTGAAGTATGCCATGCCATCTTTCCAGTGGTATAGCCCATGTATTTTTGTGATCTCTATGGTGACTAGAACAAGCATGCAAAGTAGGCCCCGTAATATTTCTTATTTCAGGGACTGTGATTTCTGGATATGTTCAGTAAGGACGTTTTGTAGCTATAGTTTTTAATTGATCCATTCCTGCAATTATTTGCAATTTTAGAGCACCATAGCATGAATGAATCTTGCTCTACTTTAGCTATAAAATATTTCTGACAGATTCTTAACATGACATGCATTTTTGCCAAGCTTATTGTAGTTGATCCATACATGCTATGTAATTTTTTTTGCCATGGATAGCTTCATAAACATGCCATCTTGCTGTAGGTATGCTTGGTTTATCATGCATTGCTCTGTAGTGAGTGCATCAAGCTCACAAAGAGGCCTACATATTAATATTTCTGCCATGCTCTGCTTTCTGCTAAGTCTGAAACCTGATAACGAAACTTGCTATGTTTACATGCTTGCCATCATATCTTCTGGTCCTTTTTGGCTTATGGTCAGTAAGGGACTTTTTTCATGTGCATATAGTAGAACACTACCATGCCTTGTTTTGCTATGTTAAGTTCCTGTAGCATATTGATTTCGTGCTCCGAACATTGCTACCTGATGCTGATTTCTGCCATGTCCAGTTTTTCACTAAGTCTGTGAACCTGTAATCTTTTGCACTTTTGCCATGCTTGTTTGAGCTTGATATGTTGTGAACTAGCAGTAGCTCAGTGTTCATCGTTTGTCAAGCATCTCCTGTAGATTACTGCCATGTGCTTTGTTGCTATGTTGGGATGCTGTAGTATTGTTACTTGTTGTATTTTAAGTGCTATCTTGCTGTTTATCGCAGATTAGTGTCATTCTTGTTTTGCTTGCCATTTGCAAACCGTGCATCCGATTCCGGTGATCTTTATATCGATTTCGACCGAAATCATCTCATCTTTCCAGTGGCATGCTTGGTTTGCCAAGTTACTGCCATGTTCATCATTTTCCTTCCGGAGCACGCATACGCATCGCATATCATATCTTGCATATCATACATGTTTTGCATCATGTTGCTTGCGCATTTCTCGTTGTTCATTGTGGTTCCGTTTGTTTGTGTTCTTGTCTTGGGTAGAGCCGGGAGACGAGTTCGTGAACGAGGAACCTGTCGAGTACGCTTACGAGGATCAAGCTTTCGACAACTCTGAGAATCTTGCAGGCAAGATGACCACCCCTCGAAATCACTTCTATCTTTGCTATGCTAGTTGTTCGCTCTATTGCCATGCTCGCTACCTATCACTTGCTATATCATGTCTCCTATTTCAGCCATGTCAGCCCCTAACCATCCTTTCCTAGCAAACCGTTGTTTGGCTATGTTACCGCTTTTGCTCAGCCCTTCTCATAGCGTTGCTAGTTGCAGGTGAAGTTGAAGTTTGTTCCATGTCGGAACATGGATATGTTGGGATATCACAATATCTCTTATTTAATTAATGCATCTATATATTTTGGTAAAGGGTGGAAGGCTCGGCCTTATGCCTGGTGTTTTGTTCCACTCTTGCCGCCCTAGTTACTGTTATACCGGGATTATGTTCCTTGAGTTTGCGTTCCTTACGCGGTCGGGTGATTTATGGGACCCCCTTGACAGTTCGCCTTGAATAAAACTCCTCCAGCAAGGCCCAACCTTGGTTTTACCATTTGCGACCTATACCTTTTTCCCCCGGGTTTTCTAGAGCCCGAGGGTCATCTTTATTTTAAACCCCCGGGCCAGTGCTCCTCTGAGTATTGGTCCAAACTGTCAGTCGCCGGTGGCCACCAGGGGCAACTCTGGTCTGGCTTATCGGAAGCTTGGACAATCCGGTGTGCCCTGAGAACGAGATATGTGCAGCTCCTATCGGGATTTGTCGGCACATTCGGGAGGCTTTGCTGGTCTTGTTTTACCATTGTCGAGATGTCTTGTAAACCGGAATTCCGAGACTGATCGGGTCTTTCCGGGAGAAGGTTTATCCTTCGTTGACCGTGAGAGCTTATGATGGGCTAAGTTGGGACACCCCTGTAGGGTATTATCTTTCGAAAGCCGTGCCCGCGGTTATGAGGCAGATGGGATTTTGTTAATGTCCGGTTGTAGATAACTTGTCACTTGACCCAATTAAAATACACCAAGTGCGTGTGTAGCCGTGATGGTCTCTTCTCGGCGGAGTCCGGGAAGTGAACACGGTCTGTGTTATGTATGACATAAGTAGGTGTTCAGGACCTCTTCTTGGTCATTGCTAGATGACGCCCGTTCCATAGCTTCTCTTTTCGCTCTCATTTGTGCAAGTTAGCCACCATATATGCTTTTGTCGCTGCAGCTCCACCTCTTTGCACCTCCTTGTCCTATAAGCTTAAATAGTCTTGATCTCGCGGGTGTGAGATTGCTGAGTCCCCGTGACTCACAGATACTTCCAACACCAGTTGCAGGTGCCGACGATGCCGGTGCAGACGATGGCGTCGATCTTAAGTGGGAGTTCGACGAGGAACGTGGTCGTTATTATGTGTCTTTTCCTGATGATCAGTAGTTGAGCCCAGTTGGGACGATCGGGGATCTAGCATTTGGGGTTGTCTTATTTTCATCTGGATGTTGACCGTAGTCGGTCTATATGTTTGTATTTTGGATGATGTATGATGATATTTATGTATTGTGTGAAGTGGCGATTGTAAGCCAACTCTTTATCCCATTCTTGTTCATTACATGGGATTGTGTGAAGATGACCCTTCTTGCGACAAAACCACTATGCGGTTATGCCTCTAAGTCGTGCCTCGACACGTGGGAGATATAGCCGCATCGTGGGTGTTACAAGTTGGTAATCAGAGCCATCCCCGACTTAGGAGCCCCTGCTTGATCGAATCGCTGGCGTTGTTGAGTCTAGAACAAAATGTTTTGAGTCTTAGGATTATATATATCGGAGAGTAGGATTCTTTTTACTCCTCAGTCCCTTCGTCGCTCTGGTGAGGTCTCCTGACGTAGAAGTTTTGACTGTTCTCTCCTCAAATTTCACTAAATTTTTTTTTAGGATCACGCGGGTGTCTTGGAATCGTTCCGATCGATTTGTGACGAGAACATTGTTCTTGGTGCCTCCTGTCATTTAGGGGTTGTGGCAGTGTCCCGGGGAGTTGAGCTCCGAGGTGTTGTCGTCACAATTTTATCGTTGCAGTTCTGGAATACCTGAGTTTCGCCGACATCGAAATCTCTTTTATGCAGTTGTTGGTGAGATCACCTCGACGCCACCCAGTACTGGGGCGGGAGTTCGGGAGTATTGCCATAACTTGTATAACGGATGTTTTTCGAAGGTTGAGGTAAACGATTTCCGAAGGTTTCTTGGTTATGTGTTGACGGATTGATACAGCTGGATCTAGGGATTGTTAGTTTGGGTGATATATATTTGTGTCCCCTGTATCCCCTACACCAGATTGCATAACCAGAAAGTTTCGGGAGTTTATAAGTGGGAATTCTAGTAGCCTTAGGATTTCTTTCCGACAGACGCATGATATGAGATTGGGGTTCGACGTCTAGTGGTCCGCCTGTATACGGTTGATTTTACAGTGGTCTCGTTGTGTCTTAAAGAGTCCATGGCTTTGCCGACTCGGGGACGCTTCGTATGTCATGTGCACAGCCTTGTACATGATGGTGCTGTACGATTGAGCCCGTGTGGGCCCCACCACGAAAACTTCGGACGAAATATCTACCATATGTTTGTTCCGGCTTATTCTGCAAGCCAATACTTTGTTTTATTATGTTCATTTCATATCTTTTTCAAGTGGCTTCTCAACTTATGGAAGTTTGATCATATCGAAATGGACTTCGTGACTGGATTTCCCAAATCCAAGCACGGAAATGATGCTATCTTCGTTGTCATTGACAAGCTCTCTAAAGTGGCTCATTTCCTTCCTATCAAAGAATCCATCACAGCAGCTCAGCTGGCAGAGCTCTACACCTCAAGAATTGTATCCTTGCACGGCATTCCACAATTGATTTCTTCAGATCGTGGAAGCATCTTCACCTCTAAGTTCTGGGACTCCTTCCAGAAGGCCATGGGCACTAACATTCGCTTCAGCACAGCTTTCCATCCTCAAACTAGTGGCCAAGTCGAGCAAGTCAATCAAATTCTTGAAGATATGCTCAGGGCTTGTGTCATTTCTTTTGGCATGAAATGGGAAGATTGTCTTCCATATGCTGAATTCTCCTACAACAACAGCTTCCAAGCAAGTTCGGGCAAGGCCCCATTCGAGATTCTCTATGGCAGAAAGTGCCGTACCCCTCTTAATTGGTCAGAGACTGGTGAACGCCAACTTCTTGGCAATGACTTACTCACTGAAGCTGAAGAGATGTGTAAAGTCATCCGTGATAATCTCAAAGCCGCGCAATCACGCCAGAAGAGTTACTATGATAGTAAGCACCGTGATTTGGCTTTCGTGATCGGAGACCATGTCTACCTCCGCGTCTCTCCTATGAAAGGCACTCGTCGCTTCGGTATCAAAGGGAAGCTTGCCCCTAGATACGTGGGTCCTTTCAAGATCATTGGCATAAGAGGCGACCTCGCCTATCAACTTGAGCTTCCTTCCAACTTCGCGAACGTGCACGATGTGTTCCACGTGTCACAGCTCCGCAAGTGCTTCAAGACGCCTGAGCGCACTATCGACTTCGAAGAGATTGACCTCCAAGAAGATTTGTCTTATCATGAGCACCCAGTTGCTATTCTTGAAGAAACTGAGCGCAAGACTCGCAACAAGTCTATCAAATTCCTGAAAGTGAAGTGGTCGCACCATTCCGACCGGGAAGCCACCTGGGAACGCGAGGACCATCTCCATTCCGAATATCCGGAGTTCTTTCAGTCTTAGATCTCGGGACGAGATCCTCTCGTAGTGGTGGAGTGTTGTAACACCCCGCATGTAACTTGCCATATTTGTAACTCCGACTCTTGCCATTTCCGGCTATGTGATATGTTTTTCCCTCCGTTGTTGGGTTTTGTCTTTCGTTTTGTATTTTGTCATGTCATGCATTTTCATATCATATCATCATGTGCATTGCATTCGCATACGTGTTCGTCTCATGCATCCGAGCATTCTCCCCGTTGTCCGTTTTCCAATCCGGCGCTCCTATCTCCTCCGGTGCACCCCTCTAGTTTTCTTTCGTGTGCGTGTGTCAAACTTTCTCGGAATGGACCGAGGCTTGTCAAGTGGTCTTAATATACCACCCGGAATCTACCGGTCAAGTTTCGTTCCATTCGGAGGTCGTTTGGTACTCCAACGGTTAACCGGGCCTCCCCAATGTCCATTTGAGTATCCAGCAAAAAACCCCCTCCAAAACCAGCCCAAAGCCCACCAAACTCTCTTCCATGCTCTAGGTCGTTCGATCACGATCATGTGGGCGAAAACCGCACCTCATTTGGAGTCTCCTAGCTCCCTCCACCTATAAATGTGTGGGCATCCCGAAAACGAAATCGCAGTCTCCCCGAAACCCTAAATCGCCTCTCCGCGGGCGGACGTGTCCAGCCGCCGCCGGACGAGACGCGCCGCCGCTCCCGGCCAGTGGCGTCGCGCCATGTCGCTCCCGCTGCC
>NC_057799.1:294274024-294389024 GCF_018294505.1 Triticum aestivum
ACCGCTAACTAAACAGGGCGAAACTAGCTCTTCTTTGGTTTCCCTGGGTCCAAGTTGGGGCAAAACCTGCTCGTTTCCCGCAAAAAATCTATCGTACTAGGTGGCGCGACACGCGACATAGGTAGTAAAGTAGTGATTTTGGGCCCAATTCATACTTATTTTTTGATTGGAATTCTTATCCTAGCTCGGCCTACTCGCGAGATGTTAGCCTTCAGCCTGATTACATAAAGCATAGCACTTCTGATCGATTTGAATATTCCATTCCCTATTTCCTTGAGCGCTTTCACCATTAACCCATGGGTGCCAAGACCATCCCCCCGGCTCTTTCTTCTTCTACTTCATATAATAGAACACAAGGATCGAACCTACTTTGCTTTAAGTCTGTTTACTTTTTAACGCCGTCTACGGAGAGACAAGATGAGAGAGGAGAGAGGAAGCTGAACGACAAGAGCTGACGAAGTCCAATCAAGCTGAGGCCTGGAAAGAGTTAAGAAAAAACACCTTCTACCTGCATTCATGGGTGCTCAACGATAGATTCCACATCAAGATAGGCAAAGCGGGATACAGCTCGTTTATTACCTCAAAGAAAACAAGAAACAGGTCTTTTCTAATCACGGAACACGAGAATAGCATGCACGGGAGAAGGATTTAGGGAAAGGTACACGATGATTTTTCGGAGTCTATAGGGGAAGATTCCACCAGCCCCAATTGCTTTGGGTGAGAGATCGAACCTCCACTCGTTTCTGGTTTCTGCTTTCTCCCTAGGGAAAGAAGATATGATACTTTTCGAAGAATGCAATCCCCGCATTCTGGCCCTGCTCTGCAAATCAACATCTGAAGATCTACGGGTCACCATAGTCTTCTGATCCACTAATAAGATTCCGCGCTCGAGATGATGTGATCTGAACGAAAAGATAGATACATCCGAGCTGCCCAAGGATATGGTCTGGGGTACCGATCTGCTAGGATAAGGGGGAGATCCTAGTACTCAAAAGGCTGGGTAAATTTCGAAATTAAGCGGAGGAAATCCACCAATAAGAGAGTAATAGAAAATACTGTTATCATGAAGAAATTCTTTCAATCCATTAAGAAGATACTTAATTCGTTATACAATAGAGACGGGGGAAAAGATGATGATAAAAAACTCCACAATAATAAGAAATCCAAGAAAAAAGATATAACGGATGAGGAAGGAGCTAAAGAACCTATCAACAATGCATTGGCAGTAATGATGCATCTACTTCTACTTCCCCTAACCCTAATGATGGTTCTAGTTCCACTAATGATGGAACAAATCCAAATGTGAAAACTAGTGCACCTAAGCACGACGATCATGGTATAATCCACCATTTTATATGGGGTGGTGGTAGTTCAAACGGTGGAGATAGTTCCAACAGTGGTTGGACTTCCTACTTGAATTCACCTATTGATAGATTTGTGAAAAATAGAAAAACATTTACCAATTTAGATCAAAGAGGTCTAAATGGTTTTATTGCCAAAATAATAGGGTTTATAGGTCCAACAACAATTGTGCTTCCATTCTTTTATAACAGTTGGATGCCGAGGATAGGTTTGTTTTCCATGTTTGTTAGAGAGCCACACGACTTTCAAATAGGAGTTAGCGTACGACCATATACCACGTTTCACAATTATGGAACTCTAGTTATGGAATATGTATATATAAAATATTTGTTCCACGCTCAGGTAGGCTAGCGACAATCTAAATGTATATATTTGATAAGTTTAAAGAAATAAATGATTCGCTAGGTTTGTTTTTTATCGATAATATTTACTTAAGGGATACTTTTGACGTTATTCAACGATTCTCACATAGCGGTCTTGGTTTGAAATCCCTTTGAAACGTGAAATCATAAACAAGTTGGTTGAAGTAGTAGTACCATTTTCTGATGAGAATTCTAAGTCGTATGTGTATGGTTATTTTGCTTTTCTAGTATACGCAGGGTTATTTTGTACTGTCTGGTATAGTATATACCTTGGGATCCATATATAAAACCTGCTGATTTAGCTCCACCATCACTGGATGTTAACCTATCATGCGTGTCGTGGGTTATAAGAAGGTCACATACCTGATTACTAAGGACACTGTCCAAACAAACTATGGTAGACACCTTTAAACAGACATCATTTAACGAAGTAGTAAATTCGAATGACTACAACCTTGATCAATCTGATCACAAAGTGAGTTTTTCATGCTTATGCACTGGTATCATGGTTTCTATGTTGTTAGTAACAAAAACACTTCTCCCACATTAAACAGTACTGCATAGATACAAGTTTAGCAAAATGAATTTTGAGTTATTTCACACAAGGAATTTACAAGCTAATGAAAATCAATAGATTTATAGGATATCTATCTAAATACGGCTCCTATCGTTTAAGGTTAGTAAATACATACTAGGAAATGCTCTTCAGGGATACCAGAACTGGAAGATCCTGTCAAGGGGAAACAGGACCTTAATAAGCGCCATCCCGAGACTTGGACTCGAGGGATGGTAAGATCATAGGAGAAGGAGATATGATACAATTACTATGATCAGGATACCTTATATGAGCCATACTTATCCAGGGAATCAATCCGCGTGAGGGTGTTGTTGATAGAGGGAGCTCTGGCCAGGAGAGGCTAGAGTGAGTGATAGCAACGGAAAGGTAAGATCAAGAAGGAAACGAGGCTTAAGAGGACCCTAATGCACCAATACTTTAGGCATTCCAACTTCCAATACATACTTCTCATGGAATGAAATCCAAGAGGAGCAAGCATATCACTGAGAATAGCTAGCTGAAATCAAGGATGCTATCACAATATTCAATGGAATCGTTATATCAGAATAAGATAGACCCGCTTCGATGATGTATTCAGTATGTCAGCTAGGAGCCAAAACTCACTATGCCATAGTCATACAATCAACCTGTGTATTAACAGCAATATCTAGACAGGCAGGATGGATTAATTATATTGATGGCCAAGATAAGGTGCTCTAAGGGGAAACACTCTTCATCAAGTAATGACCCCTGGGGCGGGTACTACGAAAAGAAAGCAACGCATAAAATCTTGTTCCTGATACGATTCAAAAGTAGTGCAAAGAAAAGCGGTACTTTGGTCGGAAAGAAAGCTGCAGGAGGGTTAGCGCTAAAATCTTCTTGTTCTGATGGTTGAGAGAAGGAGGTGTGTCCTGTGGCGGATACACCGATTAATCAAGATGCCTCAAGGCCACCGGAGGGAGAAATAGTGATAGCAACACTTACAAGGAATGCTGGGATAAGTTGGGAAGAAAGCAAAGATACTGGCGACTAGATCCTTGTGGCAGATTGGAAGATACCGATATCTCTATTTCAATTTGTTGATTGATGGTTTAAGCAAATGGCAGTGATCCAAATCTTGCACATTTACTGTTACTTCTATGTATAACTTCCTTGCTCAGGTGTGGCCCAGCTTTCATATCTTATTGGGATAGCTACATTGCCCTGGCCGGGTATTGCGAAGGAAGGAAACACCTTGTCCGAGTCAGGCGATGCTAAAGGATGGATTAAAATACTCATGGATGTTGTCTCTGTTATTGCAGCTTAATGCCCTATTTATATTGATCTAGCTTATAAATGGGATTTCTAGAAAGATAAGCTGATGCAGCCCTTAGGGATGGAGTGCCTAAACTAACCTTCCTAAACAGAAGTAGCAGAGGTAGAAGATATGTAAATCATACCATCAAGGGGAAATACACTATTGTTATGCTTGGGCCAGGTTAGCTGATCAAGGGAACATTCCTATCGGAAGAACAATCGGAAAATAAGGAGATAGTCAGTTGGCACGTTTCACACAAGAACCGCTTTTCATATTAAGCATAGGAGTCGTAAGGAAAGACCCCTGTGTAGCTACCAGAATGAATTAATGAATGAAATAAACGAATTCCGGTGAAACCAAGGCCAATTTATGAGCTAGCAGTGGGAAAAAGATGCCAAGTATTGAGATGCAACATTATGTATGGTGCGATCCGAAGTCTTACTATTTACTAAAAATTGACTCAAATGGTTGACTGAACTTCACAGAGGACTAAAGCCGGGAACTTAAACTAATGGTTTTTCCTTTCCACTTCCCAATTGACTCTCATAAAAGGCTAGGCTACCTCTTCACATCGCACCTGATCCCGAATCATGTGCTCTGTTCAGGGGATCAATAGTGGCTATTAAGCTTTTCCTTTCCCTTTCTATATATTCTTGAGAATAAGTAAATACCATCCTTTTTCTATCAGCATCTCTCTATCTGACAGTAAATATTGCTTTCAATCGATCAGGTACTAGGTTATTAAAGTATGGATATAACATATAATAAGGGAAAAGGCCTCAAGTTTTTTAGCGCAAAAGAAAAGCCGATTCCAAATTTTCTATTTCCCGGCAAGTCTATGATAGTCCTATTATGGATCCTCTGATCTTTAGCTTGAATGGTCGTGTTTTTATATAATTAGGTCTTTCTTCTAAGCTCTACTATTACAGTACGGAAAAATCAAACCTATCACTCTCAAAGAATGGGTAAAAAGAATTCAAGCTAGGGGAGCCTACACTCTCTAACTACCTATACTACGCCCCCATTGATTGGAAACCCTCGGGGAAAATGATCCCATAAACAAAGGAATTATAAAATATGAGATAGAAAAAAAATAGACTAATTCGATTCTAAAAAAAATCAATAATAGATATTTTATTCTGCTTAAATTATCCCGACAAGGAGAGATGTTCAATATTTGAATCAGACTGGATTTCGTAGTATACCAATGTGAGCCAAACTATTGCTATTTCATCTAACTTGAATAACCAAGGACTGAATTTGACTATGGATTCTGATAACTCGAGAAGTTTTTATTTGGTTATGATCCAAAAAGAAAAAAGAAAGGTTTAACAAGCCATGAGAAAATAGAGTAAAGTAACCATACGTTCTGTTTGCATAACGTGTATACGCTACGCCATACAATCGAAATAGAAACATGCGACGATTCTAGAATTTTGAATAGATTCGTGGGGATGAGAGAAGTTGTTGTTGAGAAATATGAAATTGGAAAGGAAGTCAAACTCCCTATGGAACCTGTGATCGGTTGTACCTGTACTTTAGTGATACGAAAACTCGCTATTCACTCAGTTTCTAGTCAATAATAAGATTATGTAGAAGAGATGGCCGAGTAGTTCAAGGCGTAGCATTGGAACTACTATGTAGGCTTTTGTTTACCGAGGGTTCGAATCCCTCTCTTTCTATTTCTGTTAATTCACCAACGTTACCGACCACAATGAAATTTCTAATAAGAGGAAAATCCGTCGACTTTCTAAATCGTGAGGGTTCAAGTCAAGTCCTTCCATCCCCAATAAAAAGCCCATTTTACTTCCTAACTATTGTACCAACCTCTATTTTTCATTAATTTTTCAAACAAGATTCACTATCTTTCTTATTCTACTCTTTCACAAACAGATCCGAACTGACTTCTTTGGATCTTATCCCATTCATACAAATGAACATATTATAGTATAGGCAAGTAATCCCTTTTTCTAAGTAAGTCATTCACAATCCATATCATTATCCTGATATTTACTAAGTCCAATTTGAGAATACTTTTTTTCCTTTTTAGTCCCTTTAATTGATATAGATACAAGTACTCTACTAGGATGATACACAATAAATAGTCAGGATAGCTCAGTTGGTAGAGCAGAGGATTGAAAATCCTCGTGTCACCAGTTCAAATCTAGTTCCTAGCACAGAACGAACAATGAATGCCTTTTCGGGAAATAAAAGGGCCACATATTTTTTATAGGGAAAAGCTTTTTTAAGGGGAAGAATCATCAACAAAAATTCCAGGAAAGAACAGCGTAGGAAAAACGTGAAAAAACAAGTGTTTTCCCGGAACGGAATAGCGGAAATTCCATACGTTGATCACCAATGTTGCATGTCTTTCCTTAAGCTGGAGTACTTTGAGTTAGAAGGCCTACTTTATTCATCCTTTTAAATCCTACTTATTCGTCTAGCTATTTCCAATTCTAATAAATAACCCGATCATATCATATCTTGGATAACCCTAAGACTACCCAAGGTTGTACCCTATAGTGTTACCTTTAGTCTATACTTGTGTATACGTTGCCTTCTGGGGTGGCAAGCTAGAACCAAGTAGTCTGGGTATCAATTCCAATTTATGTCAATGATCCTCATTTCTCCAACATTAAGAAGATTATTGGTAAGGTGACCAACCATCACGCGTGATTCTGGGTCAGAGTAGCACCTCTTGCCTGATATATACAGGTCATTACTGGCGATTCATTTGTGCCCTATGATGTTCAATTGCCCGTTTGTTCCCTCCACCTCGGGACGGGTCAACCTACTTTGCCCGCTCAGGCGCTCCAAAATGCTCTGACTAAACCGCCGACACCCATGATTTGTCCATCATTCAAAATGGCATTTCGTAAGGGCTCATAAGGTAGGAGGAATCAAAGATCCTCCGTGCACTTTCGCCTAGAGTTAGTTTTATTTTTCACTACTGTCTGAGTGGTGCCTAAACCCCGAAACTTTTCCTTGAAATGAAATAAAGATCTAACTTTATTCTAGTAGTGGTTTCCGCAAATGTAGATAATCTTGTTGATTAACACCCACTTTCCATACCCTGCAATTCAGAGGCCATCACCACTGGTCTTTTAGTAACATATCAGTAAACAAGGCTCTCCTCATGTAGCTTTTTGTTCTCGAGGAAGAAAATCTCATTGATTACTTATAATGCCGGATGAAGCAAGTTACAACATTGGTTCTTTCGTGATTCACGTATATTGGAAATCACTTTCTTTAGGAAATGGGATGGCATTCAATTCTAACTTAGGGATTCTCTTCTTTTGAACATTCATGAAAAGAAGGACTCTGGCTTTAATGCTAATGTTTATTACTGGGCCGAGCGTACTTACCTACTTAGACAAGAGGGATACTTATAGATCTCTATGAGCGTAAGGCAAAGTGGGCAAGACTACTTCCACAACTACATTCTTGCTTAAGCAGGACCTATGAGACCTTGAAGCAACCGTCTACTACTAGTCATAGATGCTATTTCTAATTGAATAGAATGGATGCTTCACCGCGGTTCTGCGATAGGCAGGGCAGCCGGGTGAACATAGGCAGCTATTCCTATAGAACACAAGTCTTTCTCTGAAGCACGACCTTCCAATTGGACTACGTCTGGTCTCTATCCTTTTTATTCCAAAAATGGGTCCTCGATCAAAATGATCTGGTGTCTATATTGATGCCTGAGGTTGGTAAACCCTATATCTATTGCGGGGTGGTTTGAGGAAGGGACAGCTTGTAACCCACGACTTACTACTATGAAGATTCTGGCAGAGAGCTTTTCACATATAGATAGGTCAGGATGAGGAAGCTCCGTAGTCAACTAATAGGTAGAAAATCCACCTTGTGAACCATGTTTGTCTTAAAGTACTGTCTAAGAAGGAATATACCTGTTCCAATCCCTCTAGTGGCTATACTAATTGACATAGGTAGCTTTCGTAGTCAAAGCTCACAGGGCCAAATGTTCTATTGGAGTGGGCACGAACACACACAATCAAGGTTCGAAGAACTTCTACTTCACACCTTGAGGATTCTATGATGCTCACTCAATGGTGTTGTGGCGATTGCAAGCAATCAATAAACGAGGAAGCCAAATTATGGATCCAGGAAGGCTGCATCAGAAGGAAGAGTAGGTGTTGCTATGCCGTTGGCTGGGACTATGACAGAGAGAGGGGAGCATAGCCCCTATGATCCCGGTAAAGAGTTCCAACTAAGCTCTTCTCAGGTTCTTTCTTTCTCTTCCATTCTTATGTTTATATATTAAAGTGTAGTTTCTTTACTTAAATATAATAATATTAATCTAATATGCCCATTGTTGTTTCCAAAGTACTTTGCCGGATTCCCGGAGATGAAGAAGCAACTTGGGCTGACTTATACAATGTTATGTATCGAGAAAGGACACTTTTTTTAGTTCACTGCCCTATACATAGAAAGAAGTGCTTTTCCACCGGTATCAACATTCTATCTGGAAACAGTAGCGATAATTGTTGTATTGTGAGCCAGCCCCGTAAGACACTACGCAGCTCCAAATTCTATATGATTTTTCCAATCATTTCATTTATATGACCTGCAAATAATATAAGATCTTGGCTCACCCTACAAAAAAATAAGGGATTCTTACATCTGTGCCCCTGGTTCCTTAGCTCTACTCATTCATCCCCGCGCTCTGAACTTTTGCTCAATTTTCCCCACTCCCTTGCCAGAAACCCTCATAACTGGGCACAACGGACGTTGCCGTCGGGTCAAAGGCTTGACCATTCACTCTGACTAGTGGGGCCATGCTGGACTGTGTCGTCCATTCGACCTGACAAGTGGGGCCGCGTTGGGTGGTGTCGGTGTTCGACCGTTGGGCCGTGGTTTCATTGGGCCGTCCCTTGCATTAAACGTCTGCGCGCGCCGCCAGGACAGAAGCCTGCTATGCATTCACCCAGCAAACCCTGCCTGCATGCGTCGATCGAGCCTGCATGCGCCGATGCCACGATCCCATGATGCGCCGATCAAGCTTGCATGTGCCGACCGAGCCTGCATGCACCGATGCGTCCGCCACGATGCACTGACCGAGCAGTTTTCTTGCACGCCAGCCGCCACGGATGTAGCGACGGTCACTGCCGCTGGTTCTTCTCTTCTAGCTAGGTGGCTACATATTTGTGGCTTTTGTAAAAAAAAGAGGCACTCCCTTGCTTAGTTGTACTCATTCATCCCTACTAACAAAGCTTGCTTGCATGCACTAGGTGGTTACTAACAAGGGAACCCTACTAACAAGCCGAGCTCTCTAAGAAAATAATCAACAAATATGTAGTCCCAATATGTAGATAGGGCCAACAAGCCCATAGCACGATCACATAGCTCAAACTAGGAAGAACTTAATAATATAATAGATAGAAAACTTAATAATAGAATTGAAGAAAAGGTCCAACAAGCCCATAGCAACTCCAACATAGTTCAATTACAACTTAACATAACATAGACTAAAAAAGATAGAGGGTTTAGAACCCTAGCCGCCGCCTTCTCCACCTCGCTCCTCCTCCGGGCGCCCTTTTCACTGCTCCTCCGGGGCGTTGTCGATGGGGTACGGAAGAGTGTGCATGCGCGTCACGGTGGGGAAGATGTTGTTGTACTCCATGAACCTGCACACCAAAACACCCGGCCAAGGAGGTAGAAAGTGTCGAATGTGTTGGTGAAGTGGGAAAGGAGAGCAACCACCACCCGGTTTTGGATGACCTCCTCGACGTGGAACATCGTTGGAGATCCCCTCGGGAGGTGGTAGTAGCCGGACGCGAGGAAGACCTCGATGAAGTTCCTTGCGGTCCTTAGCCTTGATATCGCCCACACACGTAGTGTGCGATCAACGTACACGCCGGTAGGGTAGAGCCTCTCTGGCACGGTGGGTGGGAAGCGGTAGGTTGGTCTGGTGTACTGCATGGCTGAGGGATGTGCAGAAGATGGAGAAGGGGTCGAAGAGCAAGAAGGGCAGATGGGTGAGGGATGGAAGAGGCAGAGGGTGGCTTAAATAGCCGTAGTGCTACGTGTTATTTGGCCGTGGCAATAATGGGGTCAGATGTGAAGTTAGTAGCCCGTTTGCAAACCCACCGTAGCATCGGGAGTATACACGCGTGGGAAACGGTGGTTTGAATAGAAGAAAGAAAAGAAGCTAATTGCACGCGTGGGAATCCGTGGTCAAACCCTATATTATATGAACAAAAAGAGACAATTTTTGAAGAGCCTGTGGCCATTTTGCATGATAAAATTAAATTTGGCCCATAAAAATTTGGTCATTTTGCATGACAAAAAGAGATAGAGGGCTTGTGGCCATTATACAAATGCAAATTGGCCCATTTTTTAATAGTTTGTGGCCATTTTGCATGATAAAAACAAATTTAGCCCTTATAAATTTGGTCATTTTACATTTGTATAGAACAAAAAGAACTAAATTTTCTACGCAATGTCAATTGTTGTGTAGTTTCAAACGATGCAAAAAAAGAGCCAGCACGTTCACAAAAAAACGACGCGATTCGACGGCCCAACTAGAGCTTGGTTTCCTTTTGGGCCCAACACCACCGTTTTTTCTGTGGAGTCAGTGGTGGGCGAGCAGCCGAGCACAACCAAAAGGATCACCTCTCGCGGATCGCCCCACGATCCAACGATGCGGAGCTGTCCTGGGGATCCAATGGCCCGGAGCCTGCATGCAGCCTGCCCACCGAATTCCTTCTAGACCACATCCGAGGGTTGTCGGTTGGCGCCAGAGTATGATCGGATGGCTGACGTTCGGAGCTAGGGTTAGGCGAAACCCCGCGGGGTTTAGAGGGGTTTTGAGCCGGTCAACGGGGTTACGAAAGCTTTGACTGAGCATAACTCATTAAAAAATCGAAAAAATATGAAACCTTCGCCGTTCGTTATTTTATAAGACACACTAACGAGGAAAAATACTAAACTTGGTCTATGGTCATTTTCATGAAAAAACCCTAGCTGGCATGATCGAGGTTAAATGAGCACCATTAATTTAAAAAAATCTAAAAAAATATGAAACCTGCACGCAATGTTGTCTTATGTGACATGTTACCAACCAAAAATCATAAACTTGGTCTATGGTCATTTTCATGAGAAAACCTTCACACATATGAGCTATCACCTACAAGATTTCATAGAGTTCAAGGAGATGAGGTAGGGTTACCTTCTGTTTTTGAAAAATTTAAAAAAATCACCAAAGCTTTATTTCAAAGTGAATAAGAAGGATCTGAACTTAGTTTTACATTTTTCATATTTTAAACGTGTTTTTAATAGTTTATATATTAAAGCATATTTTTCAAAAGAAAATGTAAAAATATGAAGATTAATTCAAAAAATAACGAGACTTCGAATCTACACTATATAGATTGAATAAGTGTTAATACAAAAGATTTGGCTCATTTAGAGTAGGTCCAAAAAAACTTGATTATAAATGGGCTGTTTACCCTAGCCTGGGAGCTCATTTGGAGCATATTTCTAAAATTCAAATTTTTGTGACCTCCTCTAAATCACCTCAAATTTTGCAAACATGATCTCCTACACAAACATAAATAGTTTGCCAAGGTTTTTTTTTGCATTTTCTTGAATTTACACAAACATACATAGATAATTTGCTGGTGGGAAAAAGCATGCATTTGATTTGATTAATAAACATGAGACCAATAACATGTGTGATTAGTGAAGCAACACTGAAACAACATGTGTGATCAGTGAAGCAACACTGAAACAACATGTCTGATCAGTGAAGCAACACCGAAACAACATGTGTGATCATTGCAGCACCTAAACTCATAGTTCACAACATCTAAACAGAACTAACCATACACCACAAGCAAATATAAGGACAGACAAATATAGATAGAATACATTAGTAGCATCACCATAGATTCAGTTCACACCATAAAAAACCACATTAAGTTTACCAAAATTAACCGAACCCAAAGTACCCAAAAGATTAAGATTCAGTTCACAGCATCACACCATCACAGCATCACATCATCACATCACTTCATGCCGGACTCAGGGCCTTCGCGAGCGCAGCATGTTGCCCCCTGATCATGTAGTCCTCCCCGCGGATCGTTACATCCTCTGCATGAGACAGAAGGTGATCGAAGCGGCCATCCTTGGGCTTTGGCTTGGTGGTGCAGTACGGGCAGTGCCACTTCTTGAACTTGCGGTTGTAGAAGGAAGCAACTCCCTTGGCCTTGATCTTCTCCACCTCCTTGGCTGTGAAGGACGCGACGTTGCCCTTGTACACACCATCTCCAGAATCATACTGCACACATGAATGAATTGCATTAATACATTATAGATTCATATACACCATGTCAAAGGAACTAAATGAACAAGGGATAGGCTTACCTCATATTCAGAATCGTCAATAAACGCCCCCTCGTACGGGTCGTAGTCGGCCAGCTTCCTCTTTCTCCCCCCCCCCCACCATCATCCTCCTGAATATACAATTACATCCATCACTAGTAGCCAATTGAAAATTTAGATATGCACACATGACACATTGATCATAGGGCTAATATACTCCCAATATCAGAAATGTTTTAGAAGTGGGGTTTTTTATTTTTGTGCCCCTTAGCTCTATGCATTCAAAAACCACATCCATCACTAGTATATCAATGTATTATATTTGTACACACATTGATAAAAAAACCCCAATATGACATTCAAATAACACATTGATCATTGGTCATGCACACACATTGAAGAACAGAGCTAATATAACTACATATTGTGGACAAATTTATATACTGATGAATCAAATAACTTCTTAATCAATGGATTTCATTTGGGCATATGACATTCAAAACCCCAATCCGGGTAGCATTCAAAAACAAATCTAATAGGGACCCAATCTAAGGCAACGAATCTGAGTAGCATTAAAAACCCAATCTGTGAGCACTAAAAACAAATCTAATAAGCATCATAGCATTAGAAACCCCAATCTGTTCATAACATCTAGCATTTTTGCAACGAATTTATCCAAATCTAAAAACCCCAATAATTGCAGCACCTAAAATCATAGTTCACAACATAGCATTTTTGCAACGAATTTATCAAACAAACCCTAGTCCAAAAACCCCCGTCCCCCCAACCCATACCCTACAGAAAACCCCGGCCCATCTTCCAAACCAACTAATCTGTGATGCCCCTGATTCAATCGTACACTAATCATACACGCAAACGTGTATGATCAAGATCAGGGACTCACGGGAAGATATCACAACACAACTCTAAAAATAAAATAAGTCATACAAGCATCATAATACAAGCCAGGGGCCTCGAGGGCTCGAATACAAGTGCTCGATCATTGACGAGTCAGCGGAAGCAACAATATCTGAGTACATACATAAGTTAAACAAGTTGCCATAAGATGGCTAGCACAAACTGGGATACAGATCGAAAAAGGCGCAGGCCTCCTGCCTGGGATCCTCCTAACTACTCCTGGTCGTCGTCAGCGGGCTGCACGTAGTAGTAGGCACCTCCGGTGTAGTAGGAGTCGTCATCGACGGTGGCGTCTGGCTCCTGGGCTCCGGCATCTGGTTGCGACAACCAGGTAGAAGGGAAAGAGGGAAAAGAGGGAGAAAAGCAACCGTGAGTACTCATCCAAAGTACTCGCAAGCAAGGAGCTACACTACATATGCATGGGTATATGTGTAAAGGGCCATATTAGTGGACTGAACTGCAGAATGCCAGAATAAGAGAGGGATGGCTAATCTTGTCGAAGACTACGCTTCAGGCCACCTCCATCTTGCAGCATGTAGAAGAGAGTAGATGGTAAGTTCACCAAGTAGCATCGTATAGCATAATCCTACCCGGCCATCCCCTCCTCGTCGCCCTGTTAGTGAGCGATCACCGGGTTATATCTGGCACTTGGAAGGGTGTGTTTTATTAAGTATCCGGTTCTAATTGTCATAAGGTCAAGGTACAACTCCGGGTCGTCCTTTTACCGAGGGACACGGCTATTCGAATAGATAAACTTCCCTGCAGGGGTGCACCACATAACCCAACACGCTCAATCCCATTTGGCCGGACACACTTTTCTGGGTCATGCCCGACCGCGGAAGATCAACACGTTGCGGCCCTACCTAGGCACAACAGAGAGGTCAGCACGCCGGTCTAAATCCTATGGCGCAGGGGTCTGGGCCCATCGCCGATTGCACACCTGCACGTTGCGTACGCGGCCGGAAGCAGAACTAGCCCCCTTAATACAAGAGCAGGCTTACGTTCCAATCTGGCGCGCGCCCCTCAGTCGCTGACGCCACGAAGGCTTCGACTGATACCACGACGTCGAGTGCCCATAACTTTCCCACGTAGTTGGTTAGTGCGTATAGACCAAATGGCCAGACTCAGATCAAATACCAAGAACTCGTTAAGCGTGTTATTATTAAGTATCCGCAGATGCCGACCAGGGCCAGGCCCACCTCTCTCCTAGGTGGTCTCAACCCGCCCTGTCGCTTCGCCACAAAGTAATAGTCGGGGGCCGTCAGGAACCCAGGCCCACCTCTACCGGGATGGAGCCACCTGTCCTTTCAGCCCCATCATCAGAATCACTTGCGGGTACTCAACGAGCTGACCCGACTTTAGTCACCACATGTGTCATGTATATAAAGTATATAGTATATACCCGTGATCACCTCCCTAGTGA
Organism: Triticum aestivum; assembly: GCF_018294505.1. Lineage (NCBI taxonomy): Eukaryota > Viridiplantae > Streptophyta > Magnoliopsida > Poales > Poaceae > Triticum > Triticum aestivum. Next base: position 294,288,286 of record NC_057799.1, read on the forward strand.
TCACGGCCCGATAGTATAGCATGGCAGACGGACAAGAGTGTAAGGCCACTGATGGAACTCTAGCATCCTATACTAAGCAGTAGGATAGCAGGTAAGGGTAACAATTGTAGCAACAATGACAGGCTATGCAGCAGAATAGGATTAACCGAAAGCAGTAACATGCTACACTCTTCTAATGCAAGCAGTATAGAGAAGAATAGGCGATATCCGGTGATCAAGGGGGGGGCTTGCCTTGTTGCTCAGACAAGAAGGAGGGGTCGTCGGTGACATAGTCGACCACAGGGGCATCAGCATCGTCATGGGGTCTACCGAAGAGAAGAGGGGGGAGAAACAGTAAATACATAGCAAGAAAGTGCATAACAGGACAACAGGCAGAGCTAGACGTGTTCTAACGCGGTATGAGGTGATACCGGTGAAGGGGGGAAACATCCGGGAAAATATCCCCGGTGTTTCGCGTTTTTGGACAGATGAATCGGAGGGGAAAAGTTGCGTGTTCGCTATGCTAGGGGCATGTGACAGATGAACGGACCGTGTATTCGGATTCGTCTCGTCGTTCTGAGCAACTTTCATGTATAAAACGTTTTCATCCGAGTTACGGATTATTTTCTATGAATTTTCTAAGTTTTAAACATATTCTGAAATTTTTATAATTAGTTTAATCCGAATTGACCAAGTCAATTTGACTAGTCAAAAGGGAAGGTGTGGCCCACATGTCATAGACTATTTACCTAAACAAATAAATAAATCTAACTTATTTCATGGGGTCTACATGTCATCTACTACTAGATTAACTTAGCACTAAACTAGTAGTACTTCTAACTAAGCCTAGACTAATTAAACAAGGGCGGGCCGTGGCACAGCCGTGCACACACACGAACACACACTCACGGCCATGGCAACCAGCAACAGCAGCGGCATGAGCAGTATAGATAGCATCAACAACAGTAGGCATTAGCAACAGCAAGCAGCAGCGTTACAAGGAGCAGGAAGCAGACGCAGCTGCGACCAAGTAGCGGCAGCAGCAGAATGCATCGAGAGCAGCGAGCGGGAGTAGCAGAAGGAGCAGCAACAGAGCAGCACGAGCAGCAGTCAGCGACAGGGCCGCGGGCGGCTGTGACGTGGGAGGCTGCAGCGCGGCCGGGCAAGCCAGCATGCGGCCAGCGAGGCATGGGCACGCCGGGACAGGCCCTGGGCACGGCGGACGCACGGCAGGAGCGGGCGAGCACGCGCAAGGAGCGGGGATCCGGCCATGGCGGACGACGAGCTTCGGCCAGAGGGTGTCTACTGCTAGAGGACGCCCCCAAGAAGGGGGTCCAGGGGGAAGTGAAGGGGAGCTCAAAGGGATCACGTAGAGGAGTTCAACTTGCTCGGGGAGGCGCTCGTGGTCGCGAATCGACGAAGATTGCGGCGGCTACCGTGGGTCCTCGAGGTTGAAGACGACGAGGATCCGGCGCAGCTGTGCCTCCCAGGTCGAGATGGCCGCCGTAGTCGACGCAGAGGAGGCCGACGAAGTGGATGGCACGGTGGCGCGGCCAGAGGAGGACGATGGCCGTGGCAGCGAGGAAGGCGCGTCGACCGTGGCGTTCGGCCCTTCCTCCAGATCGGCAGAGGGGGAGAGGTGGATCTGGGAGGGAGGGCGCCAAGGAGGAGTGAGGGGACCGAGGGGTCAGGGGAGGTGGCCTTATCCTCTCGGTGGCGACACCGACGATGAGGTCTGGCGGGGACGAGCGAGGGGGAAGGCTGGTCGGTTGAACAGGGGAGGCTGGTCGGTTGAACAGAGGGACGACCGGGGGGAAGTGGCTGGGCCGGCCTGGCTGGGCCATGGCACAGTTGGGCTGATGGAATTCTTTTATCTTTTTCTTCTTTTTTTAATGTTTTCCTTTTGTTTATTTTCTTTCTACATATTTTATTTCTTTCTGTTTTCTTTTAGTTTCCTTTTATTCTAGTCTTAACAAAATACGAAAGTGGCACCTAAATTGATGTCACCAATTATGCCATTGGCACATTAAATAAAGTACTTTGTATTTGTTTATTATTCTAAGAGCATTTAAATAATAGTTTTGCCGCTGTTTTATTTGTTATAGTATAATTAAACACATTATGAAAGTGTGGTTCCTTCACCAATATTACTTTTGATTTATTTGTCACAATTTGAACAATTTAGTTTTAACATTTGAAAACTTCACCGTTTGACTTTATTTTGAAGTTGAATTCCGAACTGGTTTTGAACTAACGTGAGATTAACAACAGTAACCGAGGTGACGTGGCATCACTAACAAAGGGTTACTGTAGTTTAATTATCCGGGCGTCACAATTCTCCTCCACTACAAGAAATCTCGTCCCGGGATTTAAGAGCGAGAGTAAGCGGAAAGGGATTTGGTTACGAAATTCTAACGGGTCTTCTCATCTTGGTTGAGCTTATCGAAGGGGTCAGTCCATTGCGTTGATGTCTTCATTTCTCTGCATCAGGGCGTCGTGACGAAGTTGTCATCCTTTCTTTGGAGCCTTCATCGTACTTACGAAGGATAAGAGGGGAAACTCTATAAGGTCGGATTCTAACAAGATCAAGCATCAGACGGTTAACTCAGGGGAATAAGCATAAGTATCTCTTGAATTGAAACTTAAGAAGATATCGAGAGCAAAGTAGGAAGGTACCATGAGAAGTTTCAAACGGATAGGAAATCGTTCGATGCCTATTCAGAAGGTGAAAGGGTTTCAGGGCAACGAAAATAAGTATTGCGTCTGATACCAGAATTGATGATCTCTCAGAAGTGGCTCGTGAATTACATACGAGGCCACGCGCAAGGAACAACCTTGGGATCGGGGGGTGTACAGAAGAGTCAGGTTTCGATCCTGTGGAACTGTGGGTTATGGGCCCACCATGTGGTTAAAAGTAGGAAGGGTATTGGCATGTTGCATGGTCGTGATAGCAAGACATGTCAGAGGGTAGCCTATCAGTTATGTCGGCAACAATGTCGGTACCAAGGGTGAGGGACAAACAGAACCATTTTCCTGCTCGTTGAATGAGGCGGACCAATAGGCAAGGTTCTCGTCCATCGATGGTTACCGAAATGTTATTAACAATAGAAACATGGTCTTACTGTCAGAGTGGTACAACGAGGTGCTTACCTAAGCAGGGAATTACCACTGCTCAGTTAAGTAGATTACAAGAAAGTTTGAACAAATCAATGGAAAGGAAAATTTGTTTAAACACATATTTTAGGGGTATATCCTTCCCAAGGACAAGCAGAGCATGATATCCATGACAGGATATAGAAAACCCTATAGGTAAGGGGAGAGAAATTTCATGGCATTACCCATACAACGGTGTTGGATAATTGAGCAAGAAACATTAGCATTGGGCTTCAAAAGTACTTGTTGAAAATCGGAGTACCACAGACATGCTTCGAGATAGCATTGACATGGTCTTCAAGCAAAGGTCGGACTTGGATATACAAAGGATTTATCAGGAATAACTTACAGAATAAGTCTTACAATTTCCTCATGGAAGAATGGTTAAGTTTGCTAAAATGGAAACTATAACAATAGGTCCTACGGCAAGGTGCGCTGGGCATGACATCATCTTACCGGGTCATATAAAAGACCAATGTTATAACTCTTGGAAATATATTCCAACCATCATATCTGACCAAGATTCAGATCTGATTGGTGTCAGGATACCTCAGGCTCGGGATGTCTGAGAAGAAAAGGTGCAACACAAATTGTCGAGATGACATTGTAAGATTCTTGGTAAATGAACTATGGAAGCAAGTTCCGAATCATTAGTTCATTATTAAATCAAAGAGAGAATGAGGAGGTGGTTGATGAACTCAGTGACAATTCATCGAGATTTCCAAAAGATGTATTTCCACAATTATGTGAACAAGGAGATAGCTTTTGTCAGTTCAAATGATATAATGACGTATGCTCGAGGAAACATACACGATTAAACATTGGTTGACGGTGCACCCGAAATACGGACTTAGGTATCACAAACAATGTTAGAATGGCGATTCGATAACCAATGGTCTAAGAATGAAATGTTGACCATTAACTTCAAAGCAATAAGGTTGCTAGAAGTTTTAAAATTACTAGTCCATATGTCGGTATTCCTGTTAGGAACAACACGGGGACCAAGAAAAGAATGGTGATGGTGAAGTATCACTTATATCAAGAATTCTCAAGAGGTGGTGAGATTCTCACGACATTCCTGACATAAAACATGGTAATACTCCAAGGTAGAGAAGAACAATTGCTGGATAGCAAGGATCTCAAGGTACATCACAAAGCATGAACAAGTTTGTGTTGAACGAAAGGCAATAAAGTGGTCGATGATAACACAAATCATCGAGAGCAAAGGGTGGTATTTCTCATCAAGAATTCGATAGATATCTTGGAAGACCTCAGGATGTTGATGATGATCACAACACATTTGTCGAGAGATTTCATGAAGATGTAATCAATCAGCGACGACATCAGGCCAAAGGAATGATGAAGCGAAGGTTATTGGAACCATGGGTATGACACAAAGTCAGAATCCAGTTTGTGGTTTGAGGTGAAATGATAAGATGAGGAAATTGACGTAAGCTTAGCTTATCGTCGAAAGATGTGCTCTGGTAATAAGGAACGGGTGGCACAGTTAAAATTTAGCACGATAAAGATATAGCCAATCAGGCTAGGAATGACTTGAAGGATTATTAAACTCATAAGCCACGAAAATTACTTAGAGTTATTAAATCGGAGTGCTAGATCGATTCACTTATCGGTGTTCTCGAGTGACTATTAACTCATAACCCGGGGGGGCACTGGAATCGGCGAGAATAATAGTTGATGAAGAACTCATAAGAAGTTATCTAGTTCCGTGATATTCTCGAGATACCTGAGGGTAGACTCGAAGGTATAGCAGAATAGAGGTTGGATAGATGTATTGACCTGCAGAAGACAAGTACTTCAACTTGTCCGAGAAATGGGATCAAAGGAGAATAATATGGTCGGAACCATAGCTGCAGGGGATCCAATTTAATGACACCGAAAGAATTACCCAAATGATTAAATATTTTGCAAGAAGCTTCCATGATAAGTTCCACATCGGGTCCATGGGCATGAACACAAAGTTCAAGGTCGACTCCCACTTCTTGAATGCATAACTTTTCATTTACTTCTCGCCTTTGAAAAAGTTGTAGTGTTGAAATTTTACCCGGCGAAGCACCAGATGAGTATGACTCGTGAAAACTTTTGGGTTCATATGGTTTAGAGGAGGCATATGTTCAACCCGTAGGGGCTTCTTAGAAACATATACCACAAGTTTCAAGAGTAAATATCACCAGCTCAAAAGCAGAGCATGGTTGGCCAAATCAGAGAATAGGATTTACCAATGGCTTTGTGTATCAGGGAAAGAATGTCCAAGTGATTGAATATGGACGCTGTCAGATAAAATCCAACAAGGGATCCGGAGGTCCTCAAGGGATCTGATGTGAGGGTCGATACTGAACCAGAGGAAGAAAGAATGTAAGGTGATCAGATTATAAAAACAACTGACTAATTCAAAGCTCAAAGGCAAAGAATTAGAATTTCCAAATCAAGGGATTAGAGGCAAACACTCTTATTAAGGATGAATACGTTGAGTAGGCTTAGGGGTACAATCGACGGCAATTCGATTGGTTGAGAACCAGCTCACGTTTAAAATGACGTCTGAGCCGGAAGGATCATTTTCAAGGAATAACTGATGATTGCGTGCATTCACAGACATGTTGAATCAACAGGATCAGAATGTCAATCACAAGGATTTTAATGGTTATTGCTAGACAAATGGAATTGTCCAGACTGCAAGCAGACAAGTATTTGCAGAGCAATAGTTGGCAGAGGATTACCGGAAGATCGGGTAGTATTTCAATGTATCTAGTCAATCCTATGAACAACTAGTAATGAACGGTTCCTCGATAAGTGTGTAGAAACAAATCGTAGGGATATTTTTGCGGCAAGGAACCGCAAGGCAGTGGCACAAGGGATTCTTGGAACAACGATGAGTATTACAGGGTATCTTGTAATAACAAGACCAATTGGGGAGGAATGTAAGAATGGCAAGTGCATGTAGTTTTCCATAATGGTTGACGGTGGAAGGGGAATTGCAAACGCGATGAACACAAGTTCTCGGGATAACATCGGAGAGTATCATCGGGGTCTTCTAATGAATCAGGCCATCATCTGGAATGAAGGGGCTCTCCGGGAGGAAGTAGTTACGAGATCCTAGTTTTAGAGTTAGCAAAATCATTTAACCTGAATAGAAGAGAGATCAAAGTCCCAGAGTATAGATGAGGAATAAAAGATCCTAATACCACCCAATGGCGACGTGGGCCCGTAAGCCGCACGGCCATGTTAGTAAAAACTTTTTCAATGACTAGACTCAACTTTGGCCAAGGAGTTGGAAAGGGGGATTCCTACAGGCAGTCGGCTTTGATACCAACTTGTGACGCCCCCGATTCAATCGTACACTAATCATACATGCAAACGTGTACGATCAAGATCAGGGACTCACGGGAAGATATCACAACACAACTCTAAAAATAAAATAAGTCATACAAGCACCATAATACAAGCCAGGGGCCTCGAGGGCTCGAATACAAGTGCTCGATCATAGACGAGTCAGCGGAAGCAACAATATCTGAGTACAGACATAAGTTAAACAAGTTGCCATAAGATGGCTAGTACAAACTGGGATACAGATCGAAAGAGGCGCAGGCCTCCTGCCTGGGATCCTCCTAACTACTCCTGGTCGTCGTGAGCGGGCTGCACGTAGTAGTAGGCACCTCCGGTGTAGTAGGAGTCATCGTCGACGGTGGCGTCTGGCTCCTGGGCTCCGGCATCTGATTGCGACAACCAGGTAGAAGGGAAAGGGGGATAAGAGGGAGAAAAGCAACCGTGAGTACTCATCCAAAGTACTCGCAAGCAAGGAGCTACACTACATATGCATGGGTATATGTGTACAGGGCCATATCGGTTGACTGAACTGCAGAATGACAGAATAAGAGGGGGATACCTAATCCTGTCGAAGACTACGCTTCAGGCCACCTCCATCTTGCAGCATGTAGAAGAGAGTAGATGGTAAGTTCACCAAGTAGCATCGTATAGCATAATCCTACCCGGCGATCCCCTCCTTGTCGCCCTGTTAGAGAGCGATCACCGGGTTATATCTGACACTTGGAAGGGTGTGTTTTATTAAGTATCCGGTTCTAGTTGTCATAAGGTCAAGGTACAACTCCGGGTCGTCCTTTTACCGAGGGACACGGCTATTCGAATAGATAAACTTCCATGCAGGGGTGCACCACATAACCCAACACGCTCGATCCCATTTGGCCGGACACACTTTTCTGGGTCATGCCCGACCGCGGAAGATCAACACGTCGCAGCCCTACCTAGGCACAATAGAGAGGCCAGCACGCTGGTCTAAATCCTATGGCGCAGGGGTCTGGGCCCATCGCCCATTGCACACCTGCACGTTGCGTACGCGGTCGGAAGCAGAACTAGCCCCCTTAATACAAGAGCAGGCTTACGTTCCAATCCGGCGCGCGCCGCTCAGTCGCTGACGCCACGAAGGCTTCGGCTGATACCACGACGTCGAGTGCCCATAACTTTCCCACGTAGTTGGTTAGTGCGTATAGACCAAATGGCCAGACTCAGATCAAATACCAAGAACTCGTTAAGCGTGTTATTATTAAGTATCCGCGGACGCCGACCAGGGCCAGGCCCACCTCTCTCCTAGCTGGTCTCAACCCGCCCTATCGCTCCGCCACAAAGTAATAGTCGGGGGCCGTCAGGAACCCAGGCCCACCTCTACCAGGATGGAGCCACCTGTCCTTTCAGCCCCCTCATCAGAATCACTTGCGGGTACTCAACGAGCTGACCCGACTTTACTCACCACATGTGTCATGTATATAAAGTATATAGTATATACTCGTGATCACCTCCCTAGTGATCACGGCCCGATAGTATAGCATGGCAGATGGACAAGAGTGTAAGGCCACTGATGGAACTCTAGCATCCTATACTAAGCAGTAGGATAGCAGGTAAGGGTAACAACTGTAGCAACAATGACAGGCATGCAGCAGAATAGGATTAATCGAAAGCAGTAACATGCTACACTCTTCTAATGCAAGCAGTATAGAGAAGAATAGGCGATATCTGGTGATCAGGGGGGGCTTGCCTGGTTGCTCAGACAAGAAGGAGGGGTCGTCGGTGACGTAGTCGACCACAGGGGCATCAGCATCGTTACGGGGTCTACCGAAGAGAAGAGGGGGAGAAACAGTAAATACATAGCAAGCAAGTGCATAACAGGACAACAGGTAGAGCTAGACGTGTTCTAACGCGGTATGAGGTGATACCGGTGAAGGGGGGAAACATCCAGGAAAATATCCCCGGTGTTTTGCGTTTTTGGACAGATGAATCGAAGGGGAAAAGTTGCGTGTTCGCTATCCTAGGGGCATGTGACAGATGAACGGACCGTGTATTCGGATTCATCTTGTCGTTCTGAGCAACTTTCATGTATAAAACTTTTTCATCCGAGTTACGGAATATTTTCTATGAATTTTCTAAGTTTTAAACATATTCTGAAATTTTTATAATTAGTTTAATCTGAATTGACCAAGTCAATTTGACTAGTCAAAAGGGAAGGTGTGGCCCACATGTCATAGACTATTTACCGAAACAAATAAATAAATCTAACTTATTTCATGGGGTCTACATGTCATCTACTACTAGATTAACATAGCACTAAACTAGTAGTACTTCTAACTAAGCCTAGACTAATTAAACAAGAGCCGGCCGTGGCACAGCCGTGCACACACACGAACACACACTCACGGCCATGGCAACCAGCAACAGTAGCGGCATCAGCAGTACAGATAGCAGCAACAACAGTAGGCATTAGCAGCAGCGTTACAAGGAGCAGGGAGCAGACGCAGCTGCGGCCAAGTAGCGGCAGCAGCAGAATGCATCGAGAGCAGCGAGCGGGAGTAGCAGAAGGAGCAGCAACAGAGCAGCACGAGCAGTAGTCAGCGACAGGGCCGCGGGCGGCTGCGGCACGGGAGGCTGCAGCGCGGCCGGGCAAGCCAGCACGCGGCCAGCGAGGCGCGGGCACGCCGGGACAGGCCCTGGGCGCGGCGGACGCGCGGCAGGTGCGGGCGAGCACGCGCGAGGAGCGGGGATCCGGCCATGGAGGACGATGAGCTTCGGCCAGAGGGTGTCTACGGCTAGAGGACACCCGCAAGAAGGGGATCCAGGGGGAAGTGAAGGGGAGCTCACAAGGATCACGTAGGGGATCACGTAGAGGAGTTCAACTAGCTCGGGGAGGCGCTCGTGGTCGCGAATCAACGAAGATTGCAGCGGCTACCGTGGGTGCTCGAGCTTGAAGACGACGAGGATCCGGCGCAGCAGTGCCTCCCAGCTCGAGATGGCCGCCGTAGTCGACGCAGAGGAGGCCGACGAAGTGGATGGCACGGTGGCGTGGCCAGAGGAGGACGATGGCCATGGCAGTGAGGAAGGCGCGGCAACCGTGGCGTTCGGCCCTTCCTCCAGATCGGCAGAGGGGGAGAGGTGGATCTGGGAGGGAGGGCGCCGAGGAGGAGTGAGGGGACCGAGGGGTCAGGGGAGGTGGCCTTATCCTCTCGGTGGCGACGCCGACGATGAGGTCCGTCGGGGACGAGCGAGGGGGATGGCTGGTCGGTTGAACAGGGGAGGCTGGTCGGTTGAACAGAGGGACGACCGGGGGGAAGTGGCTTGGCCGGCCTGGCTGGGCCATGGCACAGTTGGGCTGATGGAATTCTTTTATCTTTTTCTTCTTCTTTTTTTAATATTTTCCTTTTGTTTATTTTCTTTCTACATATTTTATTTCTTTCTGTTTTCTTTTAGTTTCCTTTTATTCTAGTCTTAACAAAATACGAAAGTGGCACCTAAATTGATGTCACCAATTATGCCATTGGCACAAATATTTTGGCACATTAAATAAAGTACTTTGTATTTGTTTATTATTCTAAGAGCATTTAAATAATAGTTTTGCCGCTGTTTTATTTGTTATAGTGCAATTAAACACATTATGAAAGTGTGGTTCCTTCACCAATATTACTTTTGATTTATTTGTCACAATTCGAACAATTTAGTTTTAACATTTGAAAACTTCACCGTTTGACTTTATTTTGAAGTTGAATTCCGAACCGGTTTTGAACTAACATGAGATTAACAACAGTAACCGAGGTGACGTGGCATCACTAACAAAGGGTTACTGTAGTTTAATTATCCGGGCGTCATAATCTAACAATCTGAACTACCGTATGAATCACAATCTAACCAATGCAACTAGGGAGCAATTAACTCTACAAGCTAAGCAAGTCCAAATACCTACTCCTCCATGGCAGGCGGCGCAACGGGGGCATCTAGATGGACTGCGCCGCTCGATGCCTTCACCTTCTACAGCGATGAGGCGGAGCCCGCCACATCCGCAGCGGTTGCGAGCACCCCCGCACCGCCGTGGACGCCACTGACATCCGCGGTCACCGCACCTGGACCCTGCAACTCCACCACATCTCCGGCCGCTGCGCCGGCGTCGCCACGAGCGTCGGCCATCTGACAGATGGAGGCGATGAAGCTGAGGAAGAGGATGCGGTGGGGGAGAGTGAGACGGTGCGGTGGAGGCAGTGGAGGAGAGTGAGACGATGTCAGTGGGGGAGAGGAAGGTGATGCGGCTGGGAGGGGATTTGGGGGGAAATGGTAGGGGCGATGGAGGTGGTTGCCCTCTTTATATGATGGGACGTTTCGGGCATGTCCATGGACACGTGCTACCCCACGACCGCGGTCTTGCATGCGCCCACGTATACGCGGCCCCACTCGTCAGCTAACGGTCAAAGGCATTGAGAAGACGACAACGTCCGTTATAACCTGTTCTGAGGGTTTCGGGCAAGGGAGTGGGGAAAAGTGAGCAAAAGTTAACAGAGTGGGGATGAATGAGTAGAGCTAAGGAACCAGGGGCACGGATATAAAAATCCCAAAAAACAACTATATGCCCTAACTTGCTTGCTTCTTCGAATCTCGAAATAACATATAGAAAGTGTTTCTGTGATGAGACCATTCTCGATCGACAAATGCGATAGGAGCCTATGTGTTTCACGGGCAGCCGGCCAATAGGGGAAGGTTGTGAATCCGGCGAACCGACTGTTTAAGAACGTGATTGTCTTCTCTCACTCAGTTATCAATTGACAAAGATGACTCATTCTTTTTCGCCCTAAAAACGACAATGGTATGGTACTTTTTCTTCAAATCGAGATTGTGTGGGTGTCCGCTCATGTTCACGTTACATGCTAAATCAGGCTTTCGTTGGAAAAACCAACACCGACGTCAAGAACAGTTTCCTTTCCTTTCTGTTTTCGAGAGCAGAGCTGAAAAAGATGGAGTTACCTGGAGATGGAAAATTTTGATTTAAATTTAACAATACAAACAATACAAAGCGTCCCTCACGTCCATTCTTTTATTAGAGATTTTTTCCATCCTACATTGGATCCGCAGCTTGTGAACCAGCTTTTGGAAGGGGTGAAGACACCTACCTTGAAAGACAGGGACCTCCTTTTCAAAATATATGGAATTGCGCCTAAAAATGGAAAGGCTTTGTTTTATGAAATCACAAAAATGGTAGAATCATACATGCGGCAGGCAAAAATGGTTTTGCCAGCTGCATACAATGTTACCGAGTTTTCTGACCAGTTTCTGGGCCCGGATTCTCCCCGGAGTCTAAGAGATACTTTCGTAGATTTACATTTCAAGGGGCACGAAAGCTTCACTTGGAACAGGGGCGTGGTTCATCTTTATAACGAAATATGGAAGGCCAAAGACTTCCAGCCGGGTAGCCCTATAAGTGCTCCGAATCTGCTTTTTTGGAAACCCCATTGGATCAATTTGCCATTTACCCAATAATTGATCTTCATGTGGGCAACTTTTATTTTACATTTACAAATGTAGTCTTGATATCCTGCTCACTGTCGTTTTGGTCGTTTTTCTGTTTTTTGTTGTTACAAAAAGGGAGGTGGAAAGTCAGTGCCAAATGCATGGCAATCCTTGGTCGAGCTTATTTATGATTTTGTTATGAACCTGGTAAACGAAAAAATAGGTGGTCTTTCCGGAAATGTGAAACAAGAGTTTTTCCCTCGCATCTCGGTCGCTTTTACTTTTTCGTTATTTCGTAATCCCCAGGGTATGATACCCTTTAGCTTCACAGTGACAAGTCATTTTCTCATTACTTTGGCTCTTTCATTTTCCATTTTTATATGCATTACGATCGTTGGATTTCAAAGACATGGGCTTCATTTTTTTAGCTTCTTATTACCTACGGTAGTCCCACTGCCGTCAGCACCTTTCTTAGTACTCCTTGAGTTAATCTCTTATTGTTTTCGTGCATTAAGCTTAGGAATACGTTTATTTGCTAATATGATGGTCGGTCATAATTTAGTAAATATTTTAAGTGGGTTTGCTTGGACTATGCTATTTCTGAATAATATTTTCTATTTCATAGGAGATCTGGGTCCCTTATTTATAGTTCTAGCATTAGCCGGTCTGGAATTAGGTGTAGCTATATCACAAGCTCATGTTTCTATGATCTCAATTTGCATTTACTTGAATGATGCTACAAATCTCCATCAAAATGAGTCATTTCATAATTGAATAAAAACGAGGAGCCGAAGATTCTAGGGGGCTACAGCTGCGCTTTTGCAGCACTGAACATGGTTCCGGGTACTCAAGATATTGCGTTTGTGTTTGGAGAGGTGTAGATTGTAGATTCCAGCCGAGAAGACCAGGAAAAGATAAGGATAAAGAATGTCATATATCTCAGGAGCTAGATCACTTCCCGATGAACAAGTAAGAATTGCCTCAACAAAAATGGATGGAATTGGACCGAAAAAAGCCATTCAGCTTCGTTATCGATTAGGTATCAGTGGGAACATCAAGATGAATGAGTTAACTAAGTATCAGATCGACCAAATTGAACAAATGATAGCTCAAGATCATGTTGTTCATTGGGAATTGAAGAGGGGAGAACGAGCAGACATCGAACGATTAATTTCTATTTCTCGTTATCGTGGAATTCGTCATCAAGATGGATCGCCCTTACGCGGTCAACGAACTCATACTAATGCAAGGACTGCTCGCAAGCAAATTCGGAAATGAAAGAAGGCTACCGAAAGAACAAGCAACGGATTTCGCGCTCATCCCTTGCTAAAGCGCATACGTTTTCTTGCTCCTTGGTACTTGTCTGATCAATCACACTGTTCATTAGTTCACTTGATTTTTCGTTCGATGTCTTGAACCGCTTACTAATCACGTATACGTATAGTAGGCCCCCTTCGCCACTCCACGTCTGGCCCGTCTTGGTCTCGCTCACTTCGCCCGCCTATCGTATCGGCTCGGCTTCGTCCGTCAAGCGACAGCTTCTGCCTCTGACGGCTTCACTATCGCTCATGACTGGTAGTACTCTATGTAGTAGTCGGCCTTTGTTAAGCTTCGCCAGAAGCGACTAGTCGCTTCCCGAATGCCTCTTTCTTGTACTAATTAATGTGTATGGTCTAGTCTTTCCAATGCCTCCTTCCTTGCCGCCAACGCACGCTAGATGGAGAGTAAGCAAGCTACCTTGCTTGCATTGCATTCGTTAAACGGTAGCTTCCGCGCCCTTCCTGCCTGCTTCAATTGATGTGAATGATCGTGTCTTCGACATCAATTTCAGTCTGATTAGATATGTCATTGAAACAAATCTGTTTTGTCTCTGTTTTCTTTTCGGATGATGAGGATGAGCCAGCCGATCCTAACATAATTTTGGAGGAGCCGGACGACGAAGCCTCAAAATCAGATAAAGATGTCTCCGACGCGACCGGACTTCCACTAGATTTTTATAGGGGTCAGGAGGGAAAAGATATGCTGTTTTCTATCAGTCCCAAGCGGATACTCCCCAGCTTCCACGGTCCGCTTACCGAGGAAGAGATGCGGGAGGACCCAGGGCCAGAGCAAGTTGGGTTGGGGTATAGAGCCGTAAGCGCGGTGGGGGTGACAGAGGATGTGCTCGTACGGTTCATAGTTGGGTATGATATTCTCGTGGATTGTTGGGAACGTCCTCTATATTCGAAATATGCCTTTCTAGGAGCATTACGATCTGCAGCTCAAATGGTCCCTTATGAAGTCTCTATTGGTCTTATTCTTATTGTGCGCCTTGTGAGCACGTTTGGATCCGCGAAGGCAATCGCTCGGATCTTCCCCTAACCCAACCCGGGAACGGACCGGAGGGAACCGCAGCATGAGGAATGTCCGCGTCTCGTCGCAAGGCTCATTTTGAGTTTTGGGTCATAGGGCGGGCAGTGCAGTCCGGGGCACAAGGGTCCTGGTACTACCCAGGTGCGAAGAACCCCGGAGGCGACTGCAATGAGCAAAAATGTCACTCACCGGCCTAAACGACGAGCAAACACTCGAACGTGAGAGCAAGGGATCACCCAACGAATGGACGAGCTCCAAGGAGGGAGGAGAGAGGGAGGCAAGAACCATGCTTTCAGAGAAGTGGCGGTCCGAATCCACTCTGACAAAATAAAATAACAGACTAAGCCGTGCCGTAAGGGGGGCATTCTCCACACGGGACGGGGCCAAGGCCTTCATGTATGGGTGACAGATCGGCCATAGGAGTACTCCGGGATATACACCAGGGCAACTAATGTCGAGCATACGATGATGCCGCCCGTTTTCATTTCGTGAAAGTCCCCGGCAGAGGAAAGGGCTGTAGGTGATGGCGCGTTCTGCTTCTTAGGGCGATGAAATCGTTCCTATGGGATCGTGCGTGGCAGCTGGTATAGATGATGATGAAAGGCGGGCCGCTTGAACCGGGACCTATTCTCATAATAGGCAGCAAGCAAAGCTAAATAGGAAAGGGGGCGACTGATGACTGCCTTTTTCGTCAGAAATCAAAAAGGGTGGAATGTGGAGCTAATATGGCTGGCTACAAGTATAGCCAAAGAAAGATGAGACGAGACGGACTGTCAGAGGACGCAGCGGGACTACCAGGGGAAAGCCCGCCCCCGCTAGCTAACATAGATATCTATTCTCGGTGCGCATATTCGAGATTTAGAATCTCTTTCCGACCAGGCCAGGCCGAATCGGGCCACCACTTGGGATGGGAATGGCTCAGCCCACATGCATCATTTGATGAAAGCACTCCAGTCCAGTCGCCTCCGATCAGTGGCTTGTCAACCACCGGACCGTAGCTCCTCACCAAATGCCCCTGCGTTGGGGCAACACAGCACATGACTAGTTCGCTCAAGGACCACACCCTCTCGAGAGCAGGATGCCGGCCGAGATGGAGCGCCAACCTAGACTTTCCTTGGGCTTGCCTTGCCCCAACATCTAAATAAAGGGCGGGCGCCGAAAAGGAAGCAGTGACGCCTTTTCGACGAAAGCTTAGCTTGGTAGGCGCAGCTTACTCACCCTACTCCCTTAGACAATGCAATGCTCTGAACACGAAAGTTTGCAGTTCAGCCCTCTTCTCCCATGCAGAGTCGCAGGCAGCGCCTCGGATAAAAGCACGGACGAGCCACATGCAGGGAAACTTGCACGTGTGGTTCTGGCCGGGGACCCCGGTATACTGTACTAATATGTGTAGGTCCCTGTAATTCGAGTGAGATTGTCATGGCGCAAAAGCAGATATGGTCCGGTATTCCCTTGTTCCCCGTATTGGTTATGTTCCTTATTCCTCGTCTAGCAGAAACTAATCGAGCTCCGTCTGATCTCCCAGAAGCGGAAGCTGAATTAGTTGCAGGCTATAATGTAGAATATGCGCGGGATGCGATCCTTAATAGTTCACTGTTGGCGGAAGCCAATGTCTCGGGGACTCATTCTGACTTAAACAAGGGGTGGGTCTTTACCAACTTCCAAATCCAAGATTTAGGGAAAAAAAGAGGGGCAGGGCACTCTTCATTCTTCATTCGAAACTCATGAATGTCGGGTCGGAGGTTTTTGCCTTGTTATCAAAAAGGGGAGTTGGGTAAAGCAAACTCCCTCCTTGGACGAGCACGGGGCTTAGTCAAGTAGAACCGGGTTGCGCTGCTTGATGCTCCGATCGAAAACAAATCAGTGGGGCCATGCCGGTACGACAGAATATGCGTTAGAAAGGTCAATCCCTCCCCCCCTTTTTGATTTTTTTAATGAAAAACCGGGCCGAACTTCTAAAAAGCAGCCCACCCGCTTCCATAGAACAATATCGCGGCAACGTAGACCTAAGTGGATTTATTGGATCCTGGGGAACCATCACAAGTACGGCCGGCCTATAGAACGAGAATGCCGTGTCGTCCAGCGGAGCTTAGAAGAAGGTGACTCGGAGCCTAAGGAAGGTGACTCGCGCAGACAGCTGACTCCTTTTCAATAGAAAGGAATAGCCAAACCTACCCAGCTGGCTGGTCAATCTCAGTGATCTTATCGGCCGGCAAAGCGGAGACGGACGACCACGGTCCCGACCTTACCAGCACCGTAGGTTTACTAATCAATGAAGCCCCTCAACCTACTATCTTTTCTTACAAACTCAACCAAGCCTAACCAAACCCCATGCTCACGACATGTTCTTGATATTGATTGAGTTGGAGGGAGTCAGAGACTACCACGGAATCCTTCCATAGTCACCCCGGTGACCTTCGTCACCAAAGCGTCACGACAGTTTCCAAGACCCCTCATATAATCTCCAGTGGGGATCAGTCGGAGCACGTAGGAATGCCGACCACTACATAAGCCACGTCTGGCTGAGGCGAGCAGCAAGCGGGGGAGAGTATTTTGAAGTACAAGAACGTTGGGGTGGGACGCTAGTACTTAAACTAGGGTTGCTTCTTAGCGCTAATCTTGCGTTTTTCAGCAGTTAGTTGTAGCGCGCCTTCCCTCCTTCTCTCATTTCGGAAAGATTTGGCAGTATTTTCTTATGATGACCTGGTCGAGAGAGTACGAAACATCGGTGTAAAAGATTGAGTGGGATGGTTATAGTAAGGGGCGAACCAAGTGCTTGCGCGAAGAAGCGAATCAATCAGAATGGAGACAAGGAAAGGAATCGAGGCCCGGCCCGGTAGCGATGCCTCTCACGCGGATGGGAGTTACTTTTCTTTATCACCGTAAGCGTTACGAAATGGACCCGCATTCCCCTTTGCTTTTCTTTTGCAACTAAGCTTAAAAGAAACATAGTAGTCTTTCAAGCCATTAGAAAACTCATTAAGTGCTCTGTTGAGTGAATGCCTGTTGAGAAGCTTAGGTCATACATTTCCAGCTAATTAGAATACAACCATGAAGGTGGGGTTCGAATGCCATACAACTATTTATTCTGGTAAGTAGGATTGGAATGTAGTCCCTTTTTATTGGATCCGCCGCTCCGTTAAGTGAAATTCAAAGTAGGTGTGGGTCTAGGTAGAGGAAGTCATAAATCAAGTATCAAGTATTGTTATAAATATCGTATATAGTAGTTGCCAAACTCACAAGCATCACACACTTCGATCTACTTTATTGAATAACTTAGCTAGATAGAACCGACTCAAGCTTTTAAATGAAAGAAGCAATAATGGCATAATTTCTGTCTCAAGACCTCTTGCAGCTACAGCCAATGCAGCACCTCCTTGATCAACATACAACACAGCCCATTACGCCTTGCTCCAGTCGCAGTATAAAGAGAGACTAGAACCTACCGGGGAGCCCTCGGCAGAGTCCCTATCGTTGTTGCAACAATTACACACAGAGTTCCGGAATTTCACATTTGTGAGAAGAAAGGGTATGTGTGTTTGAAAGGAGTGGTGCAAGAACGTATTCTGAGCCTCAGTCAACACAACTTGTTTCGCCTTTTCCGAACAGCATTCTTATCAGGACCCTCCTTTATATAAACCACTCGTAGATATATACCTGCCTGTGGCCTCAGATGAATACATCGATAGATAAGAAGGGAAATGCATCATCTAGAAAGGCTTACTGAGGTTTAGGGACGTTTGTGTGATGGATCGTACGCTTACTCACGACGACTTGGCTATTCAATAAAGGACGGAGTCAACGTGAGCCTTAGGGTCCAAAAATATTCCATTGGTGTCAGCTATTAGCGATTATTCAAAGTCGTAATGGTATAAATTATTGGTCAATTCCACTGATTCTTCTTTCCCGTTCCTTCACTGGCTATAGCGCCTTACCTCTTCTGTGACTTGTCCTGAGATGAGAAGTATCAAAAGTGCCGGGGTTTGGGTTTATGTCATGCTAGACTCACGTTTCTCGTTCTTACGCCGGGTCCGCGACCTTACAAGGATACACAAGCTGGTGAAGGTTTCGGAGAAGCAGCAAGCTGTTCGGATTCAAGTTAGCTTTGAGCAGGCCTCGGGCGAGGAAATGCTTTGGCTGTGCCAGGAGATAGTCGGCTCAGGGGCTTTTGGGCGGAGCCAAAGTGGTCCACATACGTACCATTTCCATCATCACAAGATCCCCTTTTTCTGTGTGCATAGAGATAAAGCGTGCTCTTATATTTAGATAAGAGAGATATTTTTCTCAGCGCTTCCCCTTATCGGCTTGATCTTCTTCTGCCCCTCGGTAGAGTGAGTCTACTTAGCGAACTGGCAGGACGCGGAGATCGATTGATCAATATGCATATCGAGCATCTATAGTTATTCTCTCTTCCCAAAAGATATCTCAAGTCGCTTCCAACGTTTTGATGAGTAAGGGAGGGTATTTTCAACAAGATAACTATGGACGACCATCTTCCAATTTCCAATCTATATCTTTCATTGGGTAAGTAAGGGGAATAAGCAAGAACGGTGGAAAGCTTAAGAAAGTGCTAGTTCCTTTGCTGCGAATGGGTGGAATTGGTATCCCCAAAAGGTTGTTCTCTTAAAACCTCTGGCAAGGGGGTGTGGAAGAGTTCAAGTCTATCCCTTTGGTTAAGCTACTGTTGTTATACATCTCTACTATTATGGGCCACCACTTACTTAAAGGAAGTCGAGTACACATCTCCTTCAACCTGAAGGGCGAGGACCTGCAACGACGTAACGTTTGAAAGAAAAGTAACCAGCATAGGAGAGTGATCAGAAAGCATACGACTCGAGGGAGGGTTGGCTAATCAAATTAGAATGAAGATTCCGCTCTATATGATAAACGTTGGTTGACTTTGATATGAAGTGTTGATTGTGTTTTCTATTCGTTCAGACCCCGATAGTGCTTCTCGTTGTGACTGAAGGAAGGTTCATTCTGTGCAAGATATATGCTAGTTTACAAGCATGAGACCCTCCTTTCGGGCCGGTAGACAGAGGCCTCAGTTCCAACGAAATGGGGAGCAAAAAGAGGTCGTGTCATACCATACAGATGAAATGAATGAAAGATATTCCTGCTGTTTCTGTGCCTATTAGTACTTCGCTCTGACCACATCAAGAGGAGTAGTTTGTTTTTCTTTTGTAAAGCGAGCCCAAGGAAATATATAGGAGAACATAGCTTGTTTTGTAGTAAGTAAATTCAAAGGCTCAAATCGTCTATATCAATGCAAGTATAGCTGGATGGAGTGACTCGTGCTTTCGAACCATAAACTAATGCCGCCTCTCGGGAGCGCGTGTTACTATTCCATTCTCTGGAGCACAATCCAACGGAAAAAAAGTATGTTTCCAACCTACACCTTTAGTTGTTCCAGCTCGTGAGGAAGACGACTATGGAATTCAGATTTCCTTTCTCTCGAAGCAAGCCAGTCCTTAATTAATGATAGGGAAGGAAGGAATTGCTCTTAGGCTTGTGAGTCTTTTTATCATATGGATGGGTCGTACAACCCTTACATGGTCTCTTGGCATGAAATTGGGTACTTTTCGTCTATGGCGAGATGGAAGTTATCTGCAAAGAATGCCAACTTAGGACCGTCAAAGTGGAAATCGTATCAACCCACCGAAACCGCTCTTTGGAATGGAATGCATAGTATTGTGCATTGGAATGGAAAAGTCGAATAATCAAGACATGGATCTAGTATCAACATGACCCAACTTCCATTCTCATGACCCAACTTATTCAATCACTTCCATTATCTTTCTATTGCTACAAATCGACAACAAAAAACATCCCTCGGAATTCCTGTTCGATAGGAAAAAATAGCTCTTCAACCAGAAATAGCAAGCAACATGTTTTTCTTCTCTCTTCCGGGCACACACCCTATCGGGTGACGCCACTGACAAACACCCTAAAGGGGAACGCAACACTTCCTATAACAGAAAAAGCAATATCTGAAATCTTTAAGCAACTAAAAAAGACGTATACTAAAAGATATGTGTTGAAAAGGGATGGTCAATAACAAGATGAACCCAATGCCCAATCTTCCCAATAGTATTCCTTAACTCTTGAATTGATACACTTGTTCATGGCATCTATTCTCTATCTTCACTTTTCACCTTCTCATCCTTAACCTCAGTGATCTGTTCCTCCTAGACATCCTTCTGCGTACAAAAACAGAAGAAGAAGCACGGGCATAAATCAATAGAATAGTTTAGTTTCAGAAGTCTTTTTTGATTGGTATATCAATCATGGTTTATAGGGAAATAGTTAGAATAGGAAAGCTCTGTTAGTTACTAATGTTTGGGTTTTTGTTTACGGCAATAGTAGGTTTCTTGCTTGTCATATTTAGAATATAAGCATCAGTTACATTTGACGTCCAGCCTTTTTATAGAAGAGAAAGGAAGGGCAAGGGCGCAGCATAATATATAAGACAAACTTGCTCTTTGAGGGGAAATTTTTCCAACTAGACCGATAAATGAGAAAAAGTACCAGTCGTACCAAGAACCAAAGGCGCCAGCTTTCATTGATATATATACCGTATCTTTTAGCTGAAAAATCTATGGATAAGAACCGGCTCTGGGAGGAGGGGTGGCGCGACAGAGCAATGAAAAGCTGGGATCTTTCCTTATCTTCGGTCGTGACGCCTTTTCCTTTTGTATGAGAAAGCGCTACAAAACATCCTTCTCGCGGGTTATCTTCTACTCAAGCAAGCTCTCTCCTATTCTTCATCCACCAACTAGCAGGAACGTAGGAGCACAAGAGGGTCATCATCTTCTGAAACGATTGGCTTTCGATCTGCTTTCCAAGAGGTGGTTTCTGACATGACCAGAAAGAGTGGAATTCTTGTTAGGATTGGCATGTCAAGTTGCTTTCTCGGACCCTAACATAAACCACCTTATCCTCACTCAGATTGTTCTTTTGGACTGAGCAGAAGCACGACCTCTATCTGACGTTTTCTCTATCCCTTCTAATCTCTCAATGGCATTTCCATCTCTCGATTCAATCAATCAAGTAAGTCCGGATGACACTTGTCTTTATTTAGTGTTTCCCCGGCTATTCAGCCATTACTTGCATCTCAGGTTCTTTGTACCCTTTTTTAGTGCCATGCACACTGAGGTTTCTGGCATGACCGAATCTTTTGAGAATATCGCTTATTACGTTAATTTCTTCATCTTGATGTACTCAATCCATTCAAATTCCATAATTCCAATGCTATAATCCCTATATTAAGATGAAGTAAGAAAGCATCAGTCCTCTTATTTTCTGTCTTCTATGAAAGAATGTAGCTCGCTCTTTCAACCCGGGGCCCCCTCTGGGGAACTGTTTGAGTTTTAGCATCGACCCCATTTCCTTTTGATCGTATTACGCTTGACTCGCTGCAAAACATTTCGCTTTCTGCGCCACGCTCGTACGTGGTTTACACTCCTAGCCTTTCATCTGACTTTGCCATCGGGCAATTGTTTGTTTTCAACTGGATTGGATTCCGAACCAAGAAAGATAGGCAACTTTCACTTGAAAGAAAGGAGCTTCAGAACTCTTGTATTCCACCGAATAAGAATAAGAATAAGAATAAGAGCAAGAAGGGGCTATCTTTGTGAAGGGACCGGCACCAGAAAGTAGATCATATGGCCTTTCTTTCGCCAAAATCAAGTAAAGCCCCGGCCCAAGAAATGCAGCAAAGCAAGTCGTCTTTGGTTTGGAGCGAAATTCCCGGATGTATAGGCTTGATCGAGTGCCTTACCTGAAATCGACGATATAAAGTGGGCTCTTTAGCTTGCTCCGACAGAGGTCTCCTTCTCCCTTAGCAGCGAGACCAGTCCCTACCTCTTTTCAATCAATCTTTCATACCGTATGCCTTTTCTACGCCTAAAACAAGTTCATGTCTCTCCTCTCTGAAGTCGGACCTTATTGAAAAGTAGTACGCTTTCTTTCGTGGTGTTCAGGATCCCATGCTTTGTAGTTCACGCATGGCTTTCTCTAACGAAGCTAATGCCGAATTAAAGACCTTAAACGGAAAGACACAGGAGGTGGCGAAAAATGAAAAAAAAGAGAAAGAGCTTACAAACTTCTCTGAACCCGGTAGCCAGCGGAGCCCTTATTCATGGGTTAGGGACTAGCATTGAACAAAGTTGGTGACAGCCGAAGAAAAAGTGAAAGGGCAAGTAAATAATCTAAACATGCGGGTAAGCAGCAAAAAAAGAATAAAAGTAACGCGCCCTACCTGTTAGTAAAGTAAGGCCTTCCAGAGCCTATCTAACACAGACATACACGCGGATGAGGACACAGAAATAAATGGACGTCGATCCGGTACTTAAATTGCATAGCAAAAAAATGCAATACGTTCATACTTGATGAAACGCACATCATCCAATTCATGATTTAAGAACAAGAGAACGAGATATTTACTTTTTTTACATCTGTAACTACATTCTCACATTTCTTTTTTGATCTCATGACTTTTTATGCGATCGGAAAACGAATGAGATCACAAAGGCCATCATTGGGGCAAACAATGCAATAGCTTCAGTGAGAGCAAAGCCCAAAATGGCATAACCAAATGATTGTTTAGCCAATGATGGATTTTGCACCACGGAATGAATCAAAGAACTGAGGACGTTTCCAATACCGATACCAGCTCCAGCACCTATTGATTTAGCACCTTCTAACATCTCGAGTCGAGAAAACACTTTTCTTGTCACGTTTTTCCTTCGCTGTTCTTTCTTGGATTTCTTGTTGATGATTCGAAGTACTTGGGCCTGCCCCTCCATAATTTTGAAATATTGGGTTATGCGGACCACTAATTTGATACATATTATCACAATTTGCAAGGCTTGTCACATATTCAAGAAAATGAGTTGTGGATTGAAAATCATCACGTATAGGTATAGGTAGGGGGTCCGTCAACCCTTGAGGGGTGGGTGGGGTATCCTGAACTACTGGATCACGTATAGGTATAGGTAGGGGGTCCGTCAACCCTTGAGGGGCTGGGTGGGGTATCCTGAACTACTGGAGCAGCTCCCCCTTGTGGCTGGGGTAGACTCTCAGCAGCTTGGTTTACGCATGGCACGGAAATCTATCTTTAATAATTATGTGCAAAAAGTACAAAATAGCCTATTGGGGTTTAGTTGGCAAGAAAAGCCTTCTTCCTACATCTGCGAGTAAGGGGCTACCTTTTTTATTAATTCACAGGTAAGGCAAAGTGCTTTGTTTTAAAGAAGCATCTGGTTCCATCTTTCTTTCCTGAGTTAAGCCACCTTTTTCTAAGAAGGATTTTTGTAATTCAGGATTAATTGTGACGCCCCCGATTCGACCGTACACTAATCATGCACGCAAATGTGTACGATCAAGATCAGGGACTCACGGGAAGATATCACAACACAACTCTAGAACATAAATAAGTCATACAAGCATCATAATACAAGCCAGGGGCCTCGAGGAGTCGAATACAAGTGCTCGATCATAGACGAGTCAGCGGAAGCAACAAAATCTGAGCACAGACATAAGTTAAACAAGTTTGCCTTAAGAAGGCTAGCACAAAAGTAGCAACGATCGAAGAGGCAAGGCCTCCTGCCTGGGACCTCCTAACTACTCCTCGAAACCGAACTCCAGGTAGAATCATCCTCGGGATCTCTAGCTCCTGGACTCCAGCATCTGGTTGCGACAACCAGGTATAGAAAGGGGAAAAGAGGGGGAAAAGCAACCGTGAGTACTCATCCAAAGTACTCGCAAGCAAGGAGCTACACTACATATGCATGGGTATATGTGTAAAGGGCCATATCGGTGGACTGAACTGCAGAATGCCAGAATAAGAGGGGGATAGCTAATCCTTTCGAAGACTACGCTTCTGGCCACCTCCATCTTGCAGCATGTAGGAGAGAGTGGATGGTAAGTTCACCAAGTAGCATCGTATAGCATAATCCTACCCGGCGATCCCCTCCTCGTCGCCCTGTTAGAGAGCGATCACCGGGTTGTATCTGGCACTTGGAAGGGTGTGTTTTATTAAGTATCCAGTTCTAGTTGTCATAAGGTCAAGGTACAACTCCGGGTCGTCCTTTTACCGAGGGACACGGCTATTCGAATAGATAAACTTCCCTGCAGGGGTGCACCACATAACCCAACACGCTCGATCCCATTTGGCCGGACACACTTTCCTGGGTCATGCCCGGCCTCGGAAGATCAACACGTCGCAGCCCCACCTAGGCTCAACAGAGAGGTCAACACGCCGGTCTAAATCCTATGCGCGCAGGGGTCTGGGCCCATCGCCCATTGCACACCTGCACGTTGCGTACGCGGCCGGAAGCAGACCTAGCCTAGCAGGCGTTCCAGTCCAATCCGGCGTGCGCCGCTCCGTCGCTGACGTCAAGAAGAGCTTCGGCTGATACCACGACGTCGAGTGCCCATAACTGTTCCCGCGTAGTTGGTTAGTGCGTATAGACCAAATGGCCAGACTCAGATCAAATACCAAGATCTCGTTAAGCGTGTTAAGTATCCGCGAACGCCGACCAGGGCCAGGCCCACCTCTCTCCTAGGTGGTCTCAACCTGCCCTGTCGCTCCGCCATAAAGTAACAGTCGGGGGCCGTCAGGAACCCAGGCCCACCTCTACCGGGATGGAGCCACCTGTCCTTTCAGCCCCCTCATCAGAATCACTTGCGGGTACTCAACGAGCCGACCCGACTTTAGTCACCACATGTGTCATGTATAAAGTATAAAGTATATACCCGTGATCACCTCCCGCAGTGATCACGGCCCAGTAGTATAGCATGGCAGACGGACAAGAGTGTAGGGCCACTGATGGAAACACTAGCATCCTATACTAAGCAGTAGGATAGCAGGTAAGGGTAACAACTGTAGCAACAATGACAGGCTATGCAACAGAATAGGGTTAACCGAAAGCAGTAACATGCTACACTACTCTAATGCAAGCAGTATAGAGAAGAATAGGCGATATCTGGTGATCAAGGGGGGGCTTGCCTGGTTGCTCTGGCAAGAAGGGTTCGTCGTCGATGTAGTCGATCACAAGGGTACCAGCAGTGGTCTCGGAGTCTACCGGAAAGAAGTAATGGAGGGGGAACACAATAAATAACAGAGAAATCAAAGCATCACAAAGCATAACATGGCAATACGCGGTGCTAGGGGTGACCTAACGTAGTACTAGGCGATACTGGCGAAGAGGGGAAACATCCGGGAAAGTATCCCCGGTGTTTTGCGTTTTCAAACAAACGGTCTGGAGGGGGAAAGTTGCAGGTTCGCTATGCTAGGGACGCGTGGCGGACGAACGGTCTGCGTATTCGGATTCGTTGGATTTTTCTGAGCAACTTTCATGTAGAAAGTATTTTCATCCGAGATACGGATTATTTTATATGATTTTTTAAAGATTTAATCATTTTAGGATTTATTTAATCATTTTAAATCAACATTATCCAGAATAGTAAAAGATGACGTCAGCATGTCATCATGCTGACGTCAGCAGTCAACTGTGCAGTTGACTGGGTCAACTACGTGTGGGTCCCGCATGTCATACACTGCTTAGTTTAATTAGGGTTTAGCTAATTAATTACTGTTTAATTGAATTAACTAATTAATTAGATTAATTTAAATAGGATTAATTAACTTAATTAATTTAGTTAATTAATTAATTATTAATTTATTTTATTATTTGTTTTATTTATATTATTATTTTATTTTTTTAATTCTTTTTTTAAACACGTTCTGGGCAGTGGGCCCCGTTTGGCAGTGACCCAGAGGCTTATGCGGGTTTTGGTCCAGCGGGTGCGGGCGCACCCGAGCGAGCGCTCGCCCGCAGGGCGGGACGAAGCCGGCGAGGGCAGGCGGTCAACGGAGGGGGACGCCGGCGGGAGAGCAGCAGGGCGGCGCGACGCGGGTGGAGTACGGCGAGGGAGGCCGGGCGAGCGGTGGCCGGAGTAGCCAGGTCACGCGCGGGGGGGGGGGGTGAAGTGGGACGAGGCCACCGGCGGGCGGTCGCGGCTCGACAGCCGGGGCGGGGCGGTGAGCGGAACGGGATGCGGGGAAGCAGGGGGTTGCGGCGGCGGCGCCGGGGTGGTGTGGGTGAGGCACAGGCGAGCGTGGCCGGAGCGCGAGCTCCGTCGCTCGGCCACGGCGATAGGCAGAGGGAAGGGGAGGAGGAGGTCGAGGCTCACGGGGAGGTTGCGGGGCACGGTCAGTGGGGGTCGAGGAGGAGACGGAGACGGCGCGTCGGCGGCGGGGAGGCAGTCCGGCGGGGAAGGTTTGGCGAGGTGGCCGCGGCGACAGCCGGCGGGGTCGAGCCGCCAAGCCCCGATCCGATCTAGACGCGGGAGGACCGAGGCATGCGACGGGGCGACGCCGGCGACGTCGTCAGGTGAACGAGGACGAGGGCGGGGCCGGCGAGGCGACTCCAGGCGACGGGCATGGGGCCAGCCCCGATCTGATCTGGATCAGAGGAAGAGGGAGAGACGTGGGGTGAGTGGGGGTGGTTAGGGTTTTCCCCCAGTGGGGTGGATAAGGGGGAGGGTGTGGGGGTGCGGCTGGGCCGGCCTGGCGGCCCGATGGCCTGCTGGGCCGTGGCCCAGTGGGGGAGGAAGGGGTTTTCCTTTTCTTCTTCTTTTTGTTTGTTCTGCCCTTTTTTTATTCTATTTTTGTCTGTTTTCTTTTATTTTTGTTTTATAGAATTTAAAAGCGACAACTAATTTGGTGTTATTAAATAGGTCACAGCCCCAAATACTTTGGCACTTTAAATAAAGTATTTTGCATTTGCTTATTACTTTAAAAGGACTTTAGATAATTGTTTTATCGTTGTTTTAGTTTATTTAGTGCATTTAAGTATGTTATTAAAAGATGATTTCTTCACCAACATTTATTATGGATTATTTGATACATTAGGAACAATTTAGTTTTGACTTTTGAAAACTTTAATTGCTTTGACTTTAATTCAAACTTGAATTTGGATCGGTTCTAAACTAACACGAGATTATCAACAGTAATCGAGGTGACATGGCATCATTACCAGAGGGTTACTGTAGCTTGATTACCCGGGCGTCACAATTCTCCTCCACTACAAGAAATCTCGTCCCGAGATTTAAGAGGTGGAGTAAGGGGAAGGAATTGATTACGAAATTCTAACGAGTCATCTCGGTCTTGGTTGCTCTTCTCGAAGAGGTCAATCCGTTACATGGGTGTCTTCATTTCTCTACTTCGGTCATCATGACGATGTTGGCATCCTTTCTTCGGGAGCTCCATCGTACTTACGAATAGGAAAGGGGCAGCCTGACAACGATAGAACGCTACCAGGGGTAATCACCGGGGGTTATCCCACGAATGAACATATGAGTATCTCTCAAGTTGAACGAATAAAACATGCCAAGAGCAAAGTAATATGGTACAATAAGAAGTTTCAAACGGGTAGATAGTTGCTCGAAGTCTGAACCAGAGAGGAAAAGGGGTTTAGAGCAGCGAGAGTAAGTATTGCATTTGATACCAGAATAGAGCACTAGGAAGGTGGCCCGTGAATTAAATACGAAGCCAAGCTCGAGGAATAACTTCGACAACAGGGTGTATAGGAGAGTCAGGTTTCGATCCTGTGGAACTGTGGGTTATGGGCCCACCATGTGGGTTAAAAGTTAGTAGGGCGGTGACATCTTGCACAATCATGATAGCAAGGCATGTCAGAGGGTAGCCTGTCAGTTATATGTCAGCAACATCGTCGGTACCAAGGGCGAGGGACAAAGAGAACCATTTTCCTGCTCGTTTGAATGAGGCGGACCAATAGGCAAAGTTCTTGTCCATCAGTGGTTATCGAAATGTTATCAACAATAGTAACAGGGTCTTACTGACACGGTGGTACACCATGGTGTTTGCATAAGCAGGAGAATATTACTGCTTAGATCATATACATCTACAAAAAGGTCAAACCAAACAATGGAAAGGAAAATATGATTATCAGATTAGACAGAGCAATGGAAAGGAAAATGTGTTTAAACACATATTTCAAGGGTATTTCCTTCCCAACGACGGGCAGAGCATGATATCCATGAGAGGATATAAAGTAGAAAACCCTTTAGGAAAGGGGTGAGAAATTTCATGTCATTACCCATACAATGTTGTTTGGATAATTGATAAGGAAAATTTTGCATTGTGCTTCAAATGTTTTTTTTATTGAAAATCGAAGTACCACAGTCATGCTTCGAGATAGCATTTACATGGTCATCAAGTAAATATTAGACTTTGGATACACAAAGGATCCATCAGGAACAACTTATAGAATAAACTCACAATTTTCTCATGGAAGAATGGATAACCTTGCTAAAGAGGAAACTATAATAATAGGTCCTCCGGCCAGGTGTGCTAGGCATGACATCACCTTACTGGGTCATAAATAGGCCAATGTTATAACTCTTGGAATATGTTCCAACCATCATATCTGACCAAGATTCAGATCTGATTGGTGTCAGGATACCTCAGACTCAGGATGCTTGAAAAGAAAAGGTGCAACACCAATTGACGAATTGACGTCGCAAGATTCTCGGGAAATGGCCTCCAGAAGCAAGGCTCTGAAACAAGGGTTCATCATTAAACCAAGGAGAGGATGATGAGGTGGCTGATGGGCTAAGGACAATTCATTGAGATTCCCAAAAGATGGATTTCCACAATTATGTGAACAAAGAGATAACATTTGTCAGATCAAATGGTATAATGAGGTATGCTCGAGGCAAACATGCCCAATTTAAACATTGGTTGAAAGGTGCGCCCGAAATATGGGCTGGGTTGCATGACCGATGTTATAATGGTGGTTCGATAACCAATGGTCTAAGAATGAAGTGTCGACCATTAACTTCAAAGCAATAGGGTTGCTATAAGGAAAGAATCCGAACAACAACGTTCACTTGTTGGAATCAACACGGGGACCAAGAAAGAATGGTGATGGTGAGAAGTATCACTATACCAAGAATTCTTAAGAGGTGGAGTAATCCTCACGACATTCTTGACATAAAAGATGGTAATACTCCAAGGTAGAGAAGAACAAATGCTGGATAGCAAGGAACTCAAGGTACAACACAGAACACGAACAAGTTTATGTCGGAGGGAAGGCAATAAAGTAGTCAATGACAACACAAATCATCGAGGGCAAGGATGGTATTTCTCATCCTGAATTTTGACACACAACTTGGAAGAAATCAAATTGTTGACAATGATCACGACAAATTTGTCGAGAGGTTTTCAAGAAGATGTAATTGATCGACGATGACATCAAGTCTAAGGAATGATGAAAGCGAAAGGTTATTGGAACCACGGGTGGGACACAAACTCGAAATCAAGTTTGCTATTCAAGGAGAAGTGATATGACGAGGAAGATCGACGCAAGATTAGCTCACTGTCAAAATTTGTGCGCTGGTAAGGACCAGGTAGCACAGTTAAAATCATCAAGATAATGATATAGCCAAACAGGCTAGGAATGACGCGATCGGGTACAAACTCGTAAGTAAGGAACATTACTAAAAGTTGTTGAACCGTAGTGCGGACTCGATTCAATTATCGTGGTACTCGAGTGATTAACCACTCAAAACCTAGGAAAAAATAGTAATCCGTGAGAATGTAGTACTTGATGAAGAACTCATAAGAAGTTATGTGGTTCTGTGATAATCTCGAGATACCAGGGGGCAATACTCGACGACAGATCAAAGTAGAGGGTGGACTGGGTTATTGATCTATAGAAGACAATTTCTTAAACTTGCATAGGAAATGGTATTTAAGGGAGAACATGGTCGGAACCACAATTGCAAAGGATCAATTCACCGATACCAGATGATATTATACCAGGGAAATAGTTATTATTATAAGAAGCTTCCATGATAGGATCTACATCGTGTCCATGGGCATGACCACAAAGGTTCAAGGTCGACTCCCACTTCTCCAATGCATAACCTTTCATTCACTTCTCATTTTTCAAAGAAGTTGTAGTGTTGAAATTTTATCAGGCAAAATACCAGAAGAGTATGACTCATGAAAACTTTCGAGTTCACACATATTATGGAAGGCATAGGTTCAACCCATCGGGGCATCGTGGAAACATATACCACAAGCTTCAATAGTAAATATCACCAGCTCGAAAGCAGAGCATGGATGGCCAAATCAAGGAATAGGATTTACCAAAGGCATTATGTATCAGGGAAAGAACTTCCAAGTGATTGAATATGAAGGACGTTGTCGGATAAAATCCAACAAGGTTCTGATGGTCCATAAGGGATCTGGTGTGAGCATCGGTACTCAACCAGAACAAGAAAGCATGTAAGGAGATCAGATGATAGAAACAACTGACTACTTCAAAGCTCATTTGCAAAAGAATTATGAATTCCAAGACAAGGGATCAGAAGCAATGCTCTGATTAGGGATGGGTAAGCTGAATAGCCTTAGGGGTACAAACGACGACGATTTGATTGGTCGAGATCCAGCTCATGTTAAAAATGATGTGTGAGCCGGAAGGATGAATTCTAGGATTTGATTGAGGATTGCGAGCATTCGTGACATTTTGAATCAACGGACTCAAAATGATAATGACAAGGGATGCCAATAAGATTACGAGACTTATGGGATTAACCATAATGCAGGCAAGCAAGAATTTCTAGAGCAATAGGCTGCTGAGGATTTTCGAAAGATAGAATGGTATTTCGAAGACTTTGTGAAACATACGGACAACTAGGGGTGGGAGGATACTCAGGAAGTGCGAGAAATCATCCATAGGGGTATTCATGTGGCAAAGAACTGCAAAGCGGTAAGCTCAAAGGATTCTCGGAACAACCGAGAGAATTTCGGGGTATCTTGTAATAACAAGATCAACTGGGAAACATTGTATGAATAGCGAGTATACGTGGTTATCCATAGGAGTTTATCGATGGAAGGGAATTGCAAAAGCGATGAACACAAGTTCTTGGGATAACAGCGGAGAGTGTCTTCAGGGTCCTCACGTGCAGCAGACGATCATTAGTAATAAGGGGCTCTCCGGGTGAAAGTGATAACGAGATCCTAATGTTAGAATTAGCAAAACTCACTTAACCCGAATAGAAGAGAGATCAGAGTCCCAGAGTATAGACAAGGAGTAAAAGATCCTAATACCACCCAATGGCGACATGGGCCCGTAAGCCACACAGCCATGTTAGTAAAAGTTTTTCAATGACTAGACTCGACTTCGGCCAAGGAGTTGGAAAGGGGGATTCCTACAGGCAGTCGGCTCTGATACCAACTTGTGACCCGATTCGACCGTACATTAATCATGCACGCAAATGTGTACGATCAAGATCAGGGACTCACGGGAAGATATCACAACACAACTCTACACATAAATAAGTCATACAAGCATCATAATACAAGCCAGGGGCCTCGAGGGCTCGAATACAAGTGCTCGATCATAGACGAGTCAGCGGAAGCAACAAAATCTGAGCACAGACATAAGTTAAACAAGTTTTCCTTAAGAAGGCTAGCACAAAAGTAGCAACGATCGAATAGGCAAGGCCTCCTGCCTGGGACCTCCTAACTACTCCTCAAAACCGAACTCCAGGTAGAATCATCCTCGGGATCTCTAGCTCCTGGACTCCAGCATCTGGTTGCGACAACCAAGTATAGAAAGGGGAAAAGAGGGGGAAAAGCAACCGTGAGTACTCATCCAAAGTACTTGCAAGCAAGGAGCTACACTACATATGCATGGGTATATGTGTAAAGGGCCATATCGGTGGACTAAACTGCAGAATGCCAGAATAAGAGGGGGATAGCTAATCCTGTCGAAGACTACGCTTCTGGCCACCTCCATCTTGCAGCATGTAGGAGAGAGTAGATGGTAAGTTCACCAAGTAGCATCGTATAGCATAATCCTACCCGGTGATCCCCTCCTTGTCGCCCTATTAGAGAGCGATCACCGGGTTGTATCTGGCACTTGGAAGGGTGTGTTTTATTAAGTATCCAGTTCTAGTTGTCATAAGGTCAAGGTACAACTCCGGGTCATCCTTTTACCGAGGGACATGGCCATTCGAATAGATAAACTTCCCTGCAGGGGTGCACCACATAACCCAACACGCTCGATCCCATTTGGCCGGACACACTTTCCTGGGTCATGCCCGGCCTCGTAAGATCAACACGTCGCAGCCCCACCTAGGCTCAACAGAGAGGCCAACACGCCGGTCTAAATCCTATGCGCGCAGGGGTCTGGGCCCATCGCCCATTGCACACCTGCACGTTGCGTATGCTGCCGGAAGCAGACCTAGCCTAGCAGGCATTCCAGTCCAATCCGGCGCGCGCCGCTCCGTCGCTGACGTCAAGAAGAGCTTCGGCTGATACCACGACGTCGAGTGCCCATAACTGTTCCCGCGTAGTTGGTTAGTGCGTATAGACCAAATGGCCAGACTCGGATCAAATACCAAGATCTCGTTAAGCGTGTTAAGTATCCACGAACTCCGACCAGGGCCAGGCCCACCTCTCTCCTAGGTGGTCTCAACCTGCCCTGTCGCTCCGCCACAAAGTAACAATCGGGGGCCGTCAGGAACCCAGGCCCACCTCTACTGGGATGGAGCCACCTGTCCTTTCAGCCCCCTCATCAGAATCACTTGCGGGTACTCCTCGAGCCGACCCGACTTTAGTCACCACATGTATCATGTATAAAGTATAAAGTATATACCCGTGATCACCTCCCGCAATGATCACGGCCCAGTAGTATAGCATGGCAGACGGACAAGAATGTAGGGCCACTGATGGAAAAACTAGCATCCTATTCTAAGCAGTAGGATAGCAGGTAAGGGTAACAACTGTAGCAACAATGAGAGGCTATGCAACAGAATAGGGTTAACCGAAAGCAGTAACATGCTACACTACTCTAATGCAAGCAGTGTAGGGAAGAATAGGCGATATCTAGTGATCAAGGGGGGGGGGCTTGCCTGGTTGCTCTGGCAAGAAGGGTTCGTCGTCGATGTAGTCGATCACAAGGGTACTAGCAGCGGTCTCGGAGTCTACCGAAAAGAAGTAACGGAGGGGGAACACAATAAATAACAAAGCAATCAAAGCATCACAAAGCATAACATGGCAATACGCGGTGCTAGGGATGACCTAATGTAGTACTAGGCGATACTGGCGAAGAGGGAAAACATCCGGGAAAGTATCCTCGGTGTTTCGCGTTTTCAGACAAACGGTCCGGAGGGGGAAAGTTGCAGGTTCGGTATGCTAGGGACGCGTGGCGGATGAACGGTCTGCGTATTCGGATTCGTTGGATTTTTCTGAGCAACTTTCATGTAGAAAGTATTTTCCTCCGAGATACGGATTAT
Source organism: Triticum aestivum (assembly GCF_018294505.1). NCBI lineage: Eukaryota > Viridiplantae > Streptophyta > Magnoliopsida > Poales > Poaceae > Triticum > Triticum aestivum. The sequence goes on from NC_057799.1 coordinate 294,321,901, forward strand.
TTTATATGATTTTCTAAAGATTTAATCATTTTAGGATTTATTTAATCATTTTAAATCAACATTATCCAGAATAGTAAAAGATGACGTCAGCATGATCATGCTGACGTCAGCAGTCAACTGTGCAGTTGACTGGGTCAACTACGTGTGGGTCCCGCATGTCATACACAGCTTAGTTTAATTAGGGTTTAGCTAATTAATTACTGTTTAATTAAATGAACTAATTAATTAGATTAATTTAAACAGGATTAATTAACTTAATTAATTTAGTTAATTAATTAATTAATTAAATTTATTTTTATTATATATTATTTTTTATTATTTCTTTTTTTAATTCTTTGTTTTAAAACATGTTTTGGGCAGTGGGCCCCGTTTGGCAGTGACCCAGAGGCTTATGCGGGTTTTGGTCCAGCGGGTGCGGGCGCACCCGAGCGAGCGCTCGCCCGCAGGGCGGGACGAGGGCAGCGAGGGCGGGCGTTCAACGGAGGGGGACGCCGGCGGGAGAGCAGCTGGGCGGCGCGACGCGGGTGGAGTACGGCGAGGGAAGCCGGGCGAGCGGTGGCCGGAGTAGCCAGGTCACGCGCGGGGGGGGGGGGGTTAAGTGGGACGAGGCCAAGGGCGGGCAGTCGCGGCTCGACAGCGCCGGCGCGGGGCGGTGAGCGGAACGGGACGCGGGGAAGCAGGGGGTTGCGGCGGCTGCGCCGGGGTGGCGTGGGTGAGGCACAGGCGAGCGTGGCCGGAGCGCGAGCTCCGTCGCTCGGCCACGGCGATCGGCAGAGGGAAGGGGAGGAGGAGGTCGAGGCTCACGGGGAGGTTGCAGGGCACGGGCAGTGGGGGTCGAGGAGGAGACGGAGACGGCGCATCGGCGGCGGGGAGAAAGTCCGCGGGGAAGGTTTGGCGAGGCGGCCGCGGCGGCAGCCGGCCGGGTCGAGCCCCCAAGCCCCGATCCGATCAAGACGAGGGAGGACCGAGGCGTGCGACGGGGCGACGCGGCGACGTCGTCAGGTGAACGAGGACGAGGGCGGGGCCGGCGAGGCGACTCCAGGTGACGGGCATGGGGCCAGCCCCGATCTGATCTGGATCAGAGGAAGAGGGAGAGACGTGGGGTGAGTGGGGGTGGTTAGGGTTTTCCCCAGTGGGGTGGATAAGGGGGAGGGTGTGGGGGGTGCGGCTGGGCCGGCCTGCTGGGCCGTGGCCCAGTGGGGGGAGGAAGGGGTTTTCCTTTTCTTCTTCTTTTTGTTTGTTCTGCCCTTTTTTTATTCTATTTCTTTTATGTTTTCTTTTATTTTTGTTTTATAGAATTTAAAAGCGACAACTAATTTGGTGTTATTAAATAGGTCACAGCCCCAAATACTTTGGCATTTTAAATAAAGTATTTTGCATTTGCTTATTACTTTCAAAGCACTTTAGATAATTGTTTTATCGTTGTTTTAGTTTATTTAGTGCATTTAAGTATGTTATTAAAAGATGATTTCTTCACCAACATTTATTATGGATTATTTGACACATTAGGAACAATTTAGTTTTGACTTTTGAAAACTTTAATTGCTTTGACTTTGATTCAAACTTGAATTTGGATCGGTTCTAAACTAACGCGAGATTATCAACAGTAATCGAGGTGACATGGCATCATTACCAGAGGGTTACTATAGCTTGATTACCCGGGCGTCACATTAATAGTACTTAGAATGGATTTTTCATATTGAGAAATTCTGTCTAGTGGCATTCGATCACAGAAGCCGTTGACAGCAGCATAAATCATAACAATTTGTTATTCAATTGCAAGTGGTTCATATTGTGGTTGTTTGGGAATTTATGTAAGCCTTGCACCTCTATTGAGTAATGCCTGAGTCGCAGCATCAAGGTCTGACCCAAATTGAGCGAAGGCGGCCACTTCGTGATATTGTGCCAATGCCAGTTTTGAACTACCACAGACTTGTTTCATAGCTTTCAACTGAGTGGCAGACGCGATGCGACTGATGGATAAGCCAACGTTAATAGCTGGTCTAATTCCGCGAGAAAAGAGCTCTGTTTCCAAACAAATTTGTCCATCTGTAATGGAGATCACATTGGTGGGGATATAGGCCGATACGTCTCCAGCTTGTGTTTCAATCACGAGTAATGCAGTCGAGCTACCTCCGCCTGTCTGGTCCGATCGTTTAGCGGCTCTTTCTAAGAGATGGGAACGTAAATAGAAAACATCCCCTGGGAAAGCCTCACGGCCTGGTGGTCGGCGTAACAATAATTACATTTGTCGATATGCCACCGCCTGTTTACTTAGATCATCATATATAATTAATGCGTGCATTCCATTATTGCGGAAATATTCCCCCATGGCACACCCTAAATATGGGGCCAGAAATTGCAGAGGAGCAGGATCCGAAGCGGTGGCTGCTACAAGAATGGAATATTCCAAAGCATTTTTGTCCAATCGCAACATAGACACAATACAATGTCTCACTCTCATTTGTGTCCCTTGAGTTCATTTGCTTTTGGTTCAATATAGTATCGATAGCTATTGCAGTTTTTCCAGTTTCTCTGTCCCCGATTATAAGTTCTCGTTGACCACAGCCTATAGGAACCGGGCTATCCACTGCTTTTAAGCATGTTTGCATGGGTTCGTGCACATATTTATGTTCAATAATCCCTAGGGCTTTCATTTCGACACGTCTTCGTTCGTGATCGCTTAGAGCCCCTTTTCCATCAATAGGTACTCCCAAGGCGTCGACCACACGGCCTAACACGGCCTTTCCCGCAGGAACATCCACAATAGATCCAGTGCGCTTGACAAGATCTCCTTCTTTAATAACGGTATCACTACCAAAGACAACAATACCTACATTCTCATTCTCAAGATTTAAGGCGATTTCTTTCACACCGCTGGCAAATTCCACCATTTCTCCTTCTTGAATCTTATTCAATCCATAAGCACGTGCAATCCCATCTCCAACTGAGACCACTCGACCGATCTCATCCACTTGAAAATTCATGTAAAAGTTGGTCATTCTACTTTCTAATAGAGTCGTGAGTTCCGCAGCTCTGGTGGGAAATAAACTACCAATTAGGCAGAATCATCATAATCATCCTCTTCAACAGGGATCCCTATCTTTATCTCTATCCACAGAGATACCTATCTATATAGAGATAGATTTTTCTCAAAATTGATCTAGACTATCCTCTATCCGGATAGATATGTCCCTATGAGCGACTAGGCCGATCTTTTTTTATATGTTTTGGCCACGTCCGTTTTCGCTCCGAAGAGGAAGGGTTTGGATCTTTAAGTCTTATGTCGTGAGGGATGTGACCTATGTTAGGTCCATAAGATACCACAACTTTTAGTGTTCTATTATTCACCTCCGAATAATGAGTAGGTAGTTCGATCCTTTTGATTCTTATCTTCCTAGTAAACGGGGATCCAGAGCAATAGGTCGAATTACTATATAAAGAAGACATTTCTACAAAAGGACTTATTGTTCGAGTAGGAAGATTTCGGTTTTTCTCCTTCCCTCTTTTCAATAAGAAGAAGTATTTGAAATGAAACAACTTCCTCTTCATTCTGTTGTGCTCAGCGAAGGAACTGCCTAAGCATACTTTTGTGGATCCTAACTTCTTTGTTCTTTCAAAGTATTCTTCTTGCATATAAAAACGCAACTTTTGCAATTCCTTGGATTTGAGTAGTAAGCGGCATCCCCTCTGAGTTGTGAGTAAGCGGAACCATTCTTTTTTTGTTCTTCTCCAGATTCTGGCCGGTAGGAATTTGCCTCTTCTTTTTCCAACTGATATGGCCGATAGGAATTTGCCTATGATTTTTCCAACTAATATGTCGATATAGAAAGATCTCCTTATTTCAAAACCACGGGTTCTCACTTCATTTTCTTTAAAAGATATTAGATCACCGTGGGAAACTTTCAAATGAGTAATGGTTACCAGTCCATTATTCAAACAAACCCTTCGATGAATTATCGGCTGCCTTGCTTGAGGAAGAGTGTCACTAAAATGGAGACGAACCGGAATCACGTCCGATCTAGTTTCTTGATTGAGTAAAAAATGGATATATGAAGTTCGTTCTCTTCCTCCGTGCATCTCCCTTATGGGTAAATCCCCATAATAAAGAGACAACTTTCTTGTAGTTTGTGATTTGATGTTACTGTTTAGATTTTCTCTCCGAGAAAGATTTCTTTTAATGGATCTCCTCTTGTTCCTCAATCTTCGTAGAATACAGCATTGGATTAGAGAAAGTTCTCTGTTCTGAACATTTCCTGGAAGTAGACGACACATTTTAAATCTTAATGCTGGCATGGCATATTTCATTGAATCAGTCTTTTTCGCCACATCGCGTATAAAGGGAATCGAACCCAACTCTTCCACGAACCCACCACGAATGGCCCTCCCTTAATTCAATGAACTGTGAGAATTCCTTTTTTCATTTTTTTTCTTTTCAGTTCTCATAAGTCCTTGATATACTAGCATAAACTCAATACTTGACCGACTGCATCACAGTGCTCAGGTAAATGGTAAGTGGTTGAAAGCGAGCGAAAACGTTAGTGTTTTCTGTGCGTTACGATAGTAGTGGTGAAAGAAAATCCAATTCAAATATCTGCACATAAAAGGAAAATTGTTTCACTTTGAAAGGAAAGCTAGCTATATGAGATCGAAATCACTCTATCTACGATATTCATTGCACCATGATAGAAGGACAATGAGGGGCAGGTTATATTCCCTTTCTTCTGATCGATTGAGCTCAAAGGCAAAAGGCACTAAAGATGTTTAAGATGTTTCATCAGAATTGCTATTGACATCGACTCGTCTGAGAGATTACCAAGCACCTCAAGGTTGTGAGAAATCCATCCCCAAAACCAAGAATTGGATCTATTGTTTTCACTTTCTTTCCCCAACAATGTATCTGTTGATACCAGAATTGCTTATATTGCTTGCCCTAAGATAGAAAATGCGATAGAACCCACTTTACATACCTCCATAGGAGGAGATCCCTTAGAAGAGAGTGAAACAGGTAGTACAGCAATTCACAAGCCATAGAGAACGAAACTCGGAAGAAGATCTAGTTACAAGTCAGCTAGAAAGACCTCTTTCTTAAATTAAAGGGACGGGGTCCACATAAGCCCCAATTATTCCCTATCTTGTTAATCCAACATATCAGTTGGCATGTCTGAATAAGAAAGCGTTGGGCGATGTTTTTAGGAAACCCAAAACTAGCCATGCCCTAAAGAAAGTGAATTCCAATCTACGTGAATCACGAAAGAAGCAAAGCCGGTCAAAGAATCGATTATATGCCTTCTCTTTCCATAAGACCGATGGCCTTAGTAACATAACGCACAGAAGGAATAGAAGACAGAGCGAGGGGATATGTCATGAGCAAAAGGGATGAATAACTACCCCTGTATACGTAGCTTTGTGTAACAGGGGGAACGACTGTTGAGTCAAAAAGTTGAGTGAGAAGGAAGCAAATGATCGGTTGTGGCGGGATACGAAGTGCTCCGCTAAGCCAATACGAATGTTTACATACGAACCCATGCCAATACATATGAGTAGTAGGGGTATTGAAATTCTCATCAATTAGATGTTAGGGCTCGGTTTCCGGTTGACTTTTAGAATCCTATCCTATGTTTCTGGTTAAACGAATTAGATAGGAGTATCCACCCAACTTTCATATGTTGTTGTTCCTATACGCTAACGGGTTCATCTTTATAGGCAATGATTTCATTTGTATTCCAATTCGTACGTATACCCCATCGCTTTGTTTACCATCCCTATCGTCTCGAATAAGGTTTCCTAGTCTAGCCCATCTCGGTGTCTGCTACCGAAAGAGAAAATTGGTCTAAGGGCGGCATCTACTCGTTCATCGCTTGCCTCACATCGAAAGAGGCATGGCTTCTCTTTTCACTCACTCCCCTGTTTGCCAGCTTCAATAGCATGGAAGAAGGTGTTCAAAGAACATAGTTTCACATCTACATTTTCTCCATTTGATCTTGATCAATAACTCACTTATAGAAATAGAATAGAATAGAAATACCAAGAGAAACACTCTTCTTTCTGAAGATCCATTTCTAGTGGGACATCGTTCATAGGGAGCGCACATCCAATGCGCCCTCTACTCTTCACTCTTCACTCTTGTGCTTGATATCCTCTTCAACAAGGATTTGCGGCTCCAATCCCTTTATTTTCCAAAGGTAAAAGATGGAATAGACCCAAGCTTGAAACCAATTGGATGTTTATAAGTGAATTATTATAAGCTTACGTACATTTATACATGAATGTATACACACAATATATACATTGATTGAGTGAAATATGTACAAATGCGATATAAATATGTGCTAATTAATAGTTATACTAATAGTAAGACATCTCACATCTTATAGTTATATGTGCGTATAAATACTTACGTACATTTATTGACACGACATTTATAGGATCCGTTTCGGAAACATGGAATGTGAGAGAAATTCAAAATATGTGAGGCTTAGAAAGAAGTCCTGCGTAGAGTCCGGGGAGACCCTATTTTGATTATTTTTTTCTCTAGTTACCCTTTTTCCTTCTCAAATAACGCGTTTGATTTCCTTCCTTATACCAAAGGAATTCCATCTTTCTCTTGTCGATCACATCATATCCAAGGCATTTCCTCGGAATGCATCCTGTCTTTTCACCTTTGTAGTCCTATGCATAGTAAGTACTATAGCCTCACTAGTCCTTGTCGAGGAATCTCCTTGCCGCCCTAGAAGTTTGAGATCGTGCCCGACCGTTTTGGAGTCTGTTCAGGAGCTCCTTAAGCGCCCGGGGATTGACTTCGGACTAGAGTCGTCTCAACATGAAATCGATCATGGTGTGATAGTCATCTTCACGAAGCTCCTCTCCGTTCTTCAGAGTAGTATCATGCAATGTGTCCAGAATCTGGGCGTGATAGGCGTGGGCTTTTTGTAGAGAACTTTCCTCTCGAAGAGAGAGAGGTCGTCCCTCCCAATCAAAGAACGAGGGTTATGTTCTGCTTCCGCTGCCATTCCAGGCATTGGAGCGGGATTCGAATGCCGCTCTTGACTGACCACAGCTTCCGGGGGAGCGGTCTGCTCCCGGGATGCAGAGGCGTCCTCACAGTCAGCCAGAAAAGCTTTGAATAGCTCTTCCGAGTTAGTGGATCCGGAGGGAGGCATTGAAGGGCCTGGGTCCCCCATTCCGTCCCAGTCAGACTCGGAGCGAAGCATCTCCCAACAAGATTCAAAAAATTCATTATCCCCAACCTAGGGCTAGTCGAGTATGAAGAAAAGACCTATATGGGATTCGGATTACCGAAATTGGATTTCCTTATTGATCCATATGTCGCTTAGACTTTACTTTTTCCCCTTTCCTCTATTTGTTCGATAGGGTCTTCGCCTCCGTGGAAAAGCAAACTCTCCAAATTTATGACCAACCTTTCCTTCAATGATCTTACAACGAACAGGAGTTTTTCCATTGTAAATGAGTATGGAGCAATCAATGAATTCTGGCGAAATAGAAGATCTACGTGACCAAATTTTCCTGCTCCTCAGACTTTCTCTACTATGCCTTTTTCGTGAACTACTAAATGACTCCTCTTGCTCCAAGCTCCCTTTTGTTGCCTTCTCGTTCACATCCTGGTTCAATTGAAACAAGCTTTCAATCAATATCTGCAGGCACATCATATAATTCCTATATGGAAATTCATTTGCGGAACACCTCCATTCAAACATGAGAAAAGCTTCTGGGCCCGTCCAAGACGGGATGGGACAAAAAACTAAAAAAATCTGGATTGTGCATTGGTCGGGATCTCCGTAACAAGTAGGTGAACGGTGATGATCAAAACTAGGAGAAAGATCTGAAAAAGGGGACTTGGATAGGATTTTGACCACGATCAAAAGATAGGAGGGGTTCTCTTTCTTTCATTGCCATCAAAAGCAAAGGCTACCAAACAAACCTTTTTACTATCACGGAGATCGTTAAAGAAAACATGGATCCAAATGCCAAAGGGGGTAAATGGTGGAAAAGCTTCTCAAGGCCTCGTCCTCCTCACCGCGCAAGCATGGGAAAAACGATATGTGCTATCGTTGCGGGGAGAAGGGTCATCCTGCGGAGATCTGCAGAAAAGAGGCGACCCACTTCGTTTGTGGTGCCTTCAGCCACAGATCCTTCTACTGTCCTAGGCGACGGAAGCAAGGTAACCAAGTAATCCTCTTTCTTGTGCTTCAGCCCTATGAGGATATGGTGAGAAACGTAGAACATTTGAGAAAATGTGATGTGTCATTGAGGGGGAGACCTTTTCTTTCGAAGGCATCTTTTTGAAGGAAGAGTGTCCCCTCCATTTGGATATAGTTTCTGATTGTTAGCTAGAATATATGGGTGTATTGTCATTCAAGTTCTATAGATGGTGTCTATCTCACTATCTGTTTGAGTGCCTGAAGGCCCCTGGAGGAGTCGTTCTGTGAGTTGTATTCAAGCTCGCCCATAGACCAAGTCAAGTAAGCGAGAAGAGTCAGCTACTTTGGCCTTGTCATTCACTTTGTTGCCATATAGATAGGTTGGAGTGTGGGTGGCCACTAACCCGACGAACGAACTTACGTGTAGGTGTGATCCTATCTGCTCTTCCACTATAGGACTAGAAACCCGGTACAACCATGTCCCTTTCTTAGGGGAAAAGCCCTCTTTGAAGGAGAATCCACTTCTGAGCGCCAAAAGCGGGCATCCGACGTCACCAAAAAGAAGTTGAAAGGCATTCAGGCACCGCAAATCCAAGAAACTCCGAATACAGGCCGGCACGAAAAGCGAAATGACCAAAGGGATTGGGGCTGTTTCGGCACCCAAAAAAGTGTCACTATGCTAAACACATTGAATATCCGTCTCTTTATGTGGGAGCGAACCATCTTCGCTTACGGGTCTACCGATCCTATAGCTCCGATATAGATTTAAGTAACTTGGCAGAAAAAATGCGGAAAAACGGTTTTGGATGGAAGAGGTAGATGAGAAAGACCTTCCACTTAGAGTCAGAAGTCCACGCTAGATGACCGATCTTTATGATCTTGAGGAAAATTCCCTATCTAGAATTAATACACCAAAAAGGTTATTTCAATCGATCCACGAAAGGAATTGATCACCACGATAATGTGACGCAAGGCAAAATCTGTAATCAACATCGGTTATGTGAAATAGGTCATTTGAGAAAAAAAAGAATAGGACAATCTATATGTCTAACACAAGCGGTTAAGTCGATAGCTTTCTTAAGGAACAGCTAAAGAAAACGCTCTCACGAATCCTATTTTCTGATTATGTATGCCGCGACATTACGATTTGGAGCTTTGATCCGGCCATGTAGAGCACTCATAGAGGTCCGGCTTCACGTCAGTAATCTACCACACCCATGCTGGAATTCAGTAGAGTCCCACGAGTCAATCGACAAAAGTGAGAAACAAGGTTGTTCAACAAGGCTACGGTCTAACTTTTTCTTCCTAGCGGAGTTCAATACAAAAATAAAGGCGCTCCACGTTGGAAATGGCGTACTACGTACGGGTGCTATTTCAGGTATAACTGATCAGGGTTGTTCTGAAAGCAAGTCAATTGGTGCTTTGGGAAGTGAGTGCCAGAGGCTAGTCACTACTTGGTTTACAAAAGGGAAGGAAGAAAAAGATACTGAAGCAGATTCAGTATAGAAAAGATGAAATTGATACCATTCATTCCAGTTTATTTGATACCCACTTAAAGTTTCTATCAAACCATGTCTTTTTCTTCGAACGTCAATCTCGTTGGAATTTTGATTGGAAGTGTGGTATTGAAGGGCGAAGCCTTTACTCTTTGACTTGTTTCTTTGAATATAACATAATATTGACTGCGCTCTTCGAAAGATGATGGTGTATTCCGAGGATCAGTCCGTTTTTTATTGAATTCGCAAATTGATAGATCTGGATGATTCAAAGAATGATTCTTCCCTGGGTATTTCCCCGGTACCATTATTTAAATTGGAGCTTTTCAATCCATTTTTGAGATTGAGGTGAGGGTTTAAGACCGCTTGTAACGATTTTTTTTCTTTTATGGCTGGGTGGGCAAGAAAAGGATTTGACTCTTGAAGATATCAACTCATACGCCTGCTCCATACATTCAAAAACATTTTTGGTACTTTCTATGAGAATGGATAAATAGAAATGGGTACATTCCTCTTTCTCTTTCTGGCCAAACTACCCATATAAAAGAAGAGAGAGAGCTGTAAGAGCGGTAAAAGCAAGCTCGGTGGCCCGGTTTCACTACAGGTTGGTATACCCTTTTGAAAGAAAAGTAAATTCGCTATGCTATAAGGTACCAATTCATCAAGGTATAAAACCACATCTACAGTGGGAGTCCCTATCTACTTTCGATTCCCTTCTTACTGGCTTTGCCAATACATCATACTGATTTGACGCTTCCTTATGCTTTCTTTCAAGCATTGCTTCCAGGACAACGGAGAGTATTCCAAGATAAAGAACCAGAACTGAGGTTGACACTACTGAAAGATAAAAGAATGGTGGATAGATGGATTCGCACCATCCCAAAACTGAAATGCAGACAGACCAAAAAAAGACGAAAATAAATACTCCACCACCAGCCTACCTACTAGCATGTATTAAACGAATAGCTTGTATGGTAGTTGTTAAAGAAAAGATGTATGTAGTCCTAGAAGAGAAGCAATTGTCGTACGACCTGTAAGCGTCACTTTTGACTTCCTTGCCGTTTGTGAATTGAGTCAATCGAGTTACGTTTGAAAAATGAATGGAATTCTGGAGTGGACTGAATATCCATGGCAGAACCACACACTGGCTAGGAACTGGGCTGCACTAAGCCCGACACTTTTTGGGCTTCTTCATGAATCTAGTTTTTAGGTAAGGTCAGATCATCTTATTGAATAGATATCTGAAAGAAAGCAAAGGAATGAATCGCTTTTCCAATTACCTTCTCTCGAAAACCATAGATCTTCTGGTTACCATTCACTATCTGGCACTTTCGTCTGTAGAGCGAAGCAAGAAATTGCATGGAAGGGCTTTTATGCTAATATCAGCCTTGTTTGGAACAATAGATGCAATCCATTTTAGTGTATGTCACTGAGTTCACCATTGCAGTTGAGACGTCAGGTAATTGAGCGTTCCCTAGAGTTTGGTTCAAAGGCTAAGGACTCCCCGCCGCCTTCATAAGGGCACTAAGGCGGAGCACGGAAAAGGAAATTGGCCACCCATGTTTTACCAGTCCCGGATCTCAGGGCCGTTTTGCCAACCGCCGACATGAACGAAATCGAATTTCATTGTGGGAAATTAGGATTTCATGAGGGAGTAAAAGGGGGTGGAGAGTCGTACAATGCATTGGTGGGATGAAGGTGCTAGCTTGGCTGAGATAGGAAGTTTCGATGTGTATGTAGATTTGGTTCTAGTGCCCCCACCCTTTTCGAGATCTGTCAGGATTAGCAAGATGTTCTGGTGTAAACTATAGAGAAATGGAATGAATGAAATGTATCTAAGAAGAAAGGAAGCCATGCTCCATCCTGTTTATAAAAAGAACATCACCCCCCTTTTTGGTTAGATACCGCTCCGTTAGGTACTAATGCTTCTACCTATCACCCGGAGGGTGAGTTTGAGAGCTGTGTTTTTTTCCAGCATTAATAGCATTCCGCGAGAAAAGTCATCTACTGATGTTGTTAGTGGAGTCCCTCGTCCATCCATGTATGAATAGCGGTATCCCCCATTTTGGATAGTGATGAGGTAGTCGACGTAATTTGCATGTGTATTTGCGTTCGGCTTTGCTACTTTCCTTCTAGAAAAGAATGTCCGCGGAAGGGAATAGTCTACGTGGCCCGGGGTAGTCTTTCAATTCCTTTATTGGGTGGGAGAGTTTAGACCCAGTTAAGCCAATAGCTGCTGCTTTAGTCACACTAGCTACATCAGTTGATCATGGATTTAGCATACCACCTCAGAGTAGTCTACGTGGCACCTTGTTTTTACTACAATTTGATATAGTGAATCCAGTAATGCAGACAGCCCTTTTTAAACCCAGGATTATATAACATCCTGGGTTTTCATAGGATGTTATGACAACTGTTTGGTATGCAGGGATTTGAATCAAACAATAAATACCAACTCTAAGTGTGATGGATAGTACCTGGTGCCTAATTTCATGGTATCTTTCTTGGTGCCTACCACAGGAAAACCCCTCCTTCTTTTGGGAGGAAATCAAATGAGTAAAGGTTTCTGCCGACTCCCCTCAAGGAACCACTCACTACTCAAATTGAAACCACAGACCTACCTCCTGCTTTTGACTTTCTTCTTTGTCCCAATTCATATCGAGCATGTCTTTCTCCATCTATAGATAGAGAGAATATAGGATAGGTGCGCTCAAAGCAAATAGGATTATGTATCTAATACTAATAGGTACTAACCGCATTCAAGATTGACTTGACCTCTTATTTTGGATAGGCAGAAATGCTTACGCCCTAGGGGTTTAAAGGGCCCACTCCCTTTGGTTGACTCATCAGGCTCACCACCTTTTGGAGCTCATCCAACAGCGAGTCTACTTAATCATAATCATAATCAATCCGTTGCTATTGCTATCTATCGCCATACCCACAAGAGGGTAATTTATCCAACTCCCCATGCGAATGCATGTCCCGTGTCAGCAGTGATTCGAGTTGTTCCTTGAGAGCAGGCTTATGGCATTCCAGGTAAACATAACAATATGAGAGAGAACTCTGTTCAGCTTATAAATACTCGATTGAACCAATTGTTTTTTCATTTCCTAGTAGGTCACCTTGGGCCAGCTGCTGACTTTCTAGAAAGAGACAAGGAAGTCGATTCAACATAAGGGAACAAAGCATATTTTAGGTTTACTCCTTCCATTTCAAGTAGGAGTGCGTGATTCTTATTGCCTTTTGAGCAGTAGTTGTATACATCCTCACTCAGTCTAATTAATTATCTTTCTCCCTACCCAAATACCAAGGGAGGTTTATGAGTCGTATCCTCCTTACGAGATAGCGGAAGTAGAATTAGCGGGAAAAGTAAGCTCCTTTTCAAGCCTTCTCTTTCGTAACCTTTGATTAGTTCCTTAGATGCCCTTAGCAAGAATGATGCAGGAGCAAGAAAGTCTATTTCCTCCGCCTTTCAAGAATCTCGCTATTCAAATAGCACAGTATAAAATGCAATCCATAAGTCATGCTGGTCAATCAATGACAATGATAAGCTCTATAAAAAAGAGTCTATTGCTCTTTGACACGTTTTATATTTACTTCAGTCATGCTTTATTGGAGTTATCTCACGCCAAGGAGGAAGGAATAGAGATTAGGATCCTAGCCTTGTTCCGTTTGAAGTTCCTAAGAGAGGTTACAAAAGAAAGGGATGCTCAAACCAAGGATTTGGAGTCTTATTAGTGCATCAATCTACAGAAAGGTAGGGGGTCATACCTGTGTGAAAATGGAGTATAAAGCATATTCTAGATATTTCACTTGGAATTTCTTCCTATTAAAAGAGTCAAGTCCACATGGTTCCCTAAATTCCCCAGGAATCAAGTGGGACCGGGAGATCATTGTTCATTCGGTTGTTGGCCCTCCCCCTAATAAGTACCTACTAAGAATTGGGCCAGTTAGTTCAAGCGGTATCGAATCACAAAGAACAGTTGAGTTTTCTAATTCATCTCTTATACTATTTTTTGCATTTCTAGAATAGCCTTGGAGCCGGGACACACATTTCTCCCCAAGTTCCAACAGCAAACCAAATACCTTATCGTGGAAAATGATTTTCGCCAACACAGAAGAGTTTGTGTGCTTTTTATTTTCACATGAGTTTCACATATGTGATGGTTGGTTGGGAGGGTACGGCAAATGACTCTAGAATCTTTCTGGATACAACCACTGAACCGGAAAATGGCCACTATCGTCACCAAGAAAATACTATCTTGTGGACTCAGGCTCTATGTTTATGCCTTAAGGTCTTTCTCCTTACCGTGGGGAGCGGTACCACTTGCATGATTCTAGAGAAGAAGGCGGTGTCCCGACCACAAGGCGATTAAATTCCACTGGTGCTTGCTAGCCAGTCAAGAATGACTCAAAGACCGTGGGAAGGTCTTCATGCTACGCCAAGACGACGATGGCTCCATACCGGGTGGTAATACACAGGTATACGATTTCCTTTAATGATGTGAAACTGTATATTTCAGAGAAATAGCTTAGTTTGAGAGGAAGGCGGAAACAGTTCCTGTTTTATTAACCTGATTCCTATTCATTTACTGGTAAAGGAAGGAATTCTTATCTATTTCTCGAGGCAATTATACTCATATCCACAATATGAACTGTATGAGATTAGCATATAGAAAGAAAGCTTTTCCGAATACAGGTCTAGTAGGTATAGAGCCGTAAGCGTGGTGGGGGTGCCGGTGCTTAGGCAGATGCCCCATTGTTCATGATGTTGCAATGAATCCAGTGGATCATCTTCATGGAGGAGGTGAGGGGCGCATGAAAGGAGGTAGACCTTCGGTGTCACCTTGGGGAAAGCTCACCAAAGCAGGATTTTGGGCAGTAGTAGGGGTGGTGAAACTTTAGATGTCGAATGCCACCAATTTTTCTGCTCAAGTTAGAATGTAGTTTTTGGAAGTGAATTGGCCAGTTCCTTTTAAAAGGAGACTGGTTTATTTTTATAAGAGATTGGCTTCACTTTAGATTTTTTTATCATAATTTCTCTTTTATTTATGTGTTGTTATTTATTATTTCGATTTTTGATAAACGAAACGAATCCAAGCCCGACAAGTAGAATTCCATTCGGTACCTTTGGGGTTTTCTTTTTCCTTCTGGATGACAATGTCACCGCATCTCCTTATTGTTATTGTGATGGTGACGAGGAACAAAGGGCCGAGGAGATCATCAAAATTACCTCTAGCCCGGAGCCAGAGGGGGTCGTCAACACAACGCCAACCCTGGTGGTGGGGCACTTCGAAGGTCTGGAGACCCTCCTTGAGATTCCCCCTTTACCGGAAATGCCACCCGCAGGTCCTTCCTTAGCTCCAGAAGAAAGGGAGCAATCCCCCTCTGTTCTCCTAAACCTTGATCCATCCCAGAGTAGTCGTCGGCTGGACGGCGGCAAACGGGGGGAAAACTCCTCAAAACGAAGTTCTACTTTGTCTTTGGAAGAATTGGAAGAATCGGAATCTAAGTTTAAAGTAGGAGTAGAGTCTTTAGAGGCTCGCTTAGAAGGAATAAAGAGAAAAAAGCAACTACAAGCGTTCAGGGCTTCTCCTTTTGAGACCGCGAAAGCAAAGCTGGTTACGTCCATTGGGGAAAATTCCCAGTTTCATGTGGGACTGATTTTGTCTCGGGATGTCAAATGCCCCTTGACGGGCAAACGGGAGGCTCTTGAAAAGATGATAGAGGCCATCTTGAAATGCCAAGGGAAGCCCACAGACTCCCTAGCGTCTCCACTCGACCTAAAATGCGATCTCGAGGACCCCGAAAAACTCGGGACCGCTCTCCGTCCATATTTAGGACGGTTAGGGCGGTTTTTTAAGAAATAAAAACCTTATGTCGATTTATCCACACTTCCATGACTTCTAGAGGAAAGCTAATTGCTTGCTGGCTGGGAGCTGTATGAGCAGTAACGTCCACGTACGGCTCCGTGAGAAGGTGGACGGAAATGGCCTTGTTGTACCTCACTCCCATCTGCAATGGGGTCTGCTCTTTTTTTAGGAGAGTATGCCAATATGATCTTAATGAGGTGCGGGGCTTTGCATCTGACATTCATTGGGCTTTCCCCTGCGGGAGCCCACGTCCCAGCCTTTTTCTGCAATAAACCCCTCTGGCCGAAGACTAGTGATAGGTGGTCCCACGGAGCTTTCGGAGAAGGGTAGCCTAGTGTGTAAGCACAGCAATGACCCGCGGCGAACCCTCAGACGACCCTTGTAAGATAAGGGGGGAGATCCTCTGTAGTGGTGACCCTTTGACTCTTCCACTGACTTACATATGTACCGAATGCTCATACGGGAATGTGAACTCCTGGGTCTGGAACCATGGGGGTTGCTCCGATAAAAAAATCCTTTCTTTCTCGTCCACTCTAGGGGGTGCGGACACACCTGCGCGGATTATAGGTGACGGTTAGAAGAATGGCGGGGAAGTGAAGAGTACCCGATGACATTCAGGGATGAATGTAGACCCATCGGGCGGGGATAATTATTTCGGTCCTGGGAGAGGTGGCGACACCAGTCTGAGCTGAGGGAAGCCAGCCAATTGAGTCACTAAAACGACCGTAGGAGGCGCACCCTAAGCCCAGCTTCTCGGAGTTGCTATTGTGAAATACGGCTTCCTTAATATCCAAATATCAACAAGGGGGCTGGGCTGCTCGCCTTCATAGAAAGGCGACCGGGCCTAGATTAGATGTTCGCCTTTCTATAGAATAGAAAGAGAAGGTAAAGGGGGGTTTGGAGATTCTTGAAAGAATGCATGGTTTGCTCCTATCCGCTTCAACAGAAGCCCTTAAAATCATGCTGCTATGGCAGCAAGGGTTATCCATTTCATAGGTGAGGGTGGGGGAGAAGCAAGCTGAACCTCTGATCGACCCGGACACGTCAAAAATTCTCGGCGCTGAGAGAAAGACGAGATTTAACAAGTAATTCAGTGAGTGCTTTGTTTTATAAGAAGAGCATCGGCTTGAAAGAAGAAAATGAAATATGAACCGCGCTGGTTGTAATAGATCGACTTGAATGCGTCTTCTTGCTCCAGCATTCAAGTTCCATTTCAAGGGAGGACGATGTACCATGATACTTTATGTTTTATCGAGCCCTACTTTGGTCTCTGGTTTGATGGTTGTACGTGCTAAAAATCCGGTACATTTCGGTTTTTTTTTCATCCTAGTATTTTGTGACACTTCTGGTTTACTTATTTTTTTAGGTCTCGACTTCTCCGCTATGATCTCCCTAGTAGTTCATATAGGAGCTATTCCATTTCATTCCTATTCGTGGTTATGATGTTCAATATTCAAATAGCGGAGATTCACGAAGAAGTATTGCGCTATTTACCAGTGAGTGGTATTATTGGACTGATCTTTTGGTGGGAAATGTTCTTCATTTTAGATAATGAAACCATTCCATTACTACCAACCCACAGAAATACAACCTCTCTGAGATATACGGTTTATGTCGGAAAGGTGCGAAGTTGGACTAATTTGGAAACATTGGGCAATTTGCTTTATACCTACTATTCCGTCTGGTTTTTGGTTTCTAGTCTGATTTTATTAGTAGCTATGATTGGGGCTATAGTACTTACTATGCATAGGACTACAAAGGTGAAAAGAGAGGATTTATTCCGACGAAATGCATTGGATTCTAGGAGGAATATAATGAATAGGACTATTTCTCCTTTTGGCCATATCCATAGAAGAAGTTTCTCCTCCGGAGCGGGGGGACCGCCTGACAATTACAAAGAAACCTTTAAAAGGTGGATTTTGTGCTTAGAATATCAGTCTTTCCCTGGCTTAAAATGCAATATAGACTCACTTCTTTCATTCCTTGAACCTAGGGAGATCCTATTCATGGTGCACACGTTCCCCCGGGACTTTCCTCTGCTCGAGATCTTAGAACCCAGGATATCCGCAATATAATTTCTCACTCGCACAAGAAGTGGAAGCTACCCAAAAGGGGGAGGCTAGTAATTAATTAGTTTTTTGGTAGGTTTGCATTGTTTCTCGAATTGGTAGGTTTCTCGAAGTAGTTTTAGTAGGTTTCTCAGGAAATAGAGATGTCGAGGCCCCTACTTACCTTATGGGTAGGTAGGGGGAAGGAAGAGTGGGTCAGAGGGCTTCCTTCACAATGCATACCTCTCTTTCTCTTTTGACTTTTTCTAGCGGACCGGTCGCGCAAGATCTTTGGTCTTCCCCAGGAAACGGTGAAAAAGCGGGTCGCTTCTTATGGACTCGCTCAGAATGATTCTTTTATATCTAAGGAAAGGGGATGACATTATCGCCATTGATTGAATTCGTACGTCTATTCTCTTGAAGAGAAAACCTATCTAGGCCGAGGAGAGGGGGTTTCAGAAGCTGTGCCCTTGTTTGTAAAGGAAGTAGGTTTTGCTTTTGAAGGTAGGTATTTCTGGAAGCAAGGAAAATAAAGAAGGAAGCAGGTACTAGTATAGGGGGTCGTGGGCAGGTTAGTGTTTCATTTCGATAGGTGATAGTGGTATACCCAAACCATATGGTATAGGTCTTGGAAAGGAAAGTAAATCAAGTCCATCTTAGAGGATTTCTTCACTTGCTTGGGCTTAAGAGGTACCAGTACCCACAGAATGGTTCAATTCTCTTTCTCCACATGACACCCTTGTGTTGTCAAACTAATGAATCCCTCTCCGCCCCTACTACGACAAAGTAATAAGCACTAGGGCATCCACCCACCCGCCAGTTCGAATACCCAGTTTCCTCCCCTTCCGCTCAAGCTAAAGGTTCTGGGCTACGGCTTCCGGTTTCGTATTCCGATTCATCGTCGGATAGCATTAGAAAATCCCTTTCATGCCTTGCCAATACAACTATGATTTTTCTTAGCTGAGGAGCCTTTGGAAGTACCGTTGTTGGATCGGATTGAGCCATTATAGGATCGGGTAAAGATTCACTCTTTTCCAATGCCTGCTTCCTTGGTTTCCTACTTTCTGCATCAAAAGTGACTTTTTGCTCAGTATTGAGAACCACTTCTTCTCCTTTTCAAGGCGTAGATTGCCCGTCATCTGATTTTCTTCGCCAAAGCGGATAGCATTATGGAATTGATTATATTCGTAGAAAAAGCAACCCTATTTAATAAGTCCTCGGAAATGATCTCATCCAGTACTTCTCTCAACCTATTTGCCAAGACTTTGGAGCATAGCTTGTAAATGATATTGCACAAAGATATCGGCCTATACTGTGATATTTCATGGGGGTTCTACTGTCAGCAAGTGCACTATTATTTACTTCACCGCGTACTTAAAGAATTCTTGGTAGCAAAGAACAGCACCTGATAGAAAGGATGCTAACAAGCCTCTTCTATTTAAGCAAGGCTAAGCTAGAATAAGGGGTACAGTTGGCTGGTGACCCTGACGATAGCACTAAGACTGCCTCGGGAATCTCCTCAATAATTGAAGAGTGCCTTGGGAATTGAATAAAAGCACTGATATCCATATAATCCTACAATTATGCTCTATTCTCTTGAAGAGAAGACACTTGAACTTCGTCAAGTGCTATTGATTCTTTTGAACCTAATTTCACATTGGCTCTTTTTGGCATACAGCTTTTGTTTTTCTGTGAAAGTCTTCCTTCCTCTGGACAAAGATTACATTAGAGGTGCCTCGACCCGAAAGAGCATGATACAATCAATTAGGATGTAGCTCTGCTACAAGAAAGGATAGGACTTTTGCCAAGTCTAGAGTATGACTTCTAAAAAGAGAAAGCCACTAACAAAAAGGAAGAAAAGAGGGGGAAGCTGGACTTACCTCTGTTCGAGATACAATGAATCGAATAAATAAGTTTTATGGATGAATGTTGAAGACAAATGATACAACCCTACTAAAAGTCACAAAGCTCACTTCGCTATCAGGCCTAGCAGCTGGTTCATAATATAGGTGAGATAGATTAATTGCTTCCTAATATAGGTGAGATAGATTAATTGATTTTTTTATTTTTTTGTTATAGAATTCTAAGTCAAGCAATAGTTTGAACGGCATAGAAAACTCTTTTCCAACTAAGCACTCTTGAGCATCAAGCAATTATATGGCTTGGACTCGGTCTGTTCCATCTTTTACCTTTGGAAAAATAAAGGGATTGGAGCCGCAAATCCTTGTTGAAGAGGATATCGAGCACAAGAGTGAAGAGTAGAGGGCGCATTGGATGTGCGCTCCCTATGAACGATGTCCCATTAGAAATGGATCTTCGGAAAGAAGAGTGTTTCTGTTGATATTTCTATTCTATTTCTATTTCTATAAGTGAATTGTTGATCAAGATCAAATGGAGAAAATGTAGATGTGAAACTATGTTCTTTGAACACCTTCTTCCATGCTATTGAAGCTGGCAAACGGGGGAATGAGTGAAGAGAGAAGCCATGCCTCTTTCGATGTGAGGCAAGCGATGAACGAGCAGATGCTGCCCTAAGACCAATTTTCTCTTTCGGTAGCTGACACCGAGATGGGTTAGGCTAGGAAACCTTATTCGAGATGATAGGGATGGTAAACAAAGCGATGGGGTATACGTACGAATTGGAATACAAATGAAATCATTGCCTCTAAAGATGAACCCGTTAGCATATAGGAACAACAGCATATGAAAGTTGGGTGGATACTCCTATTTAATTGGTTTAACCAGAAACGTAGGATAGGATTCGAAAAGTCAACCAGAAACCAAGCCCTAACCTTTAATTGATGAGAATTTCAATACCCCTACTACTCGTATGTATTGGCGTGGGTTCGTGTGTAAACATTCGTATTGGCTTAGCGGAGCACTTCGTATCCCGCCACAACCGATCATTTGCTTCCTTCTCACTCAAATTTTTGACTCAACAGTCGTTCCCCCTGTTACACAAAGCTACGTATACAGGGGTAGTTGTTCATCCCTTTTGCTCGTGACATATCCCCTCGATCTGTCTTCTATTCCTTCTGTGCGTTATGTTACTAAGGCCATCGGTCTTATGGAAGAGAAGGCATATAATCGATTCTTTGACTGGCTTTGCTTCTTTCATGATTCACGTAGATTGGAATTCACTTTCTTTAGGGCATGGCTAGTTTCGGGTTTTCTAAAACCATCTCCCAACTCTTCCTTATTCAGACACGCCAACTCATATGTTGGATTAACAAGATAGGGAATAATCGGGGCTTATGTGGACCCCTTCCCTTTAATTTAAGAAAGAGGTCTTCCTAGCTGACTTGTAACTAGATCTTCTTCCGAGTTTCGTTCTCTATTGCTTGTGAATTGATGTACTTCCTGTATCACTCTCTTCTAAGGGATCTCCTCCTATGGAGGTATGTAAAGTTGGTTCTATCGCATTTTCCATCTTAGGGCGAGCAATATAAGCAATTCTGGTATCAACAGATACATTGTTTGGGAAAGAAAGTGAAAACAATAGATCCAATTCTTGGTTTTGGGGATGGATTTCTCATAACCTTGAGGTGCTTGCTAATCTCTCGGACGAGTCGATGTCAATAGCAATTCTGATGAAACATCTTAAACATCTTTAGTGCCTTTTGCCTTTGAGCTCAATCGATCAGAATAAAGGGAATATAACCTGCCCCTCATTGTCCTTCAATCATGGTGCGATGAATATCGTAGATAGAGTGATTTCGATCTCATATAGCTAGCTTTCCTTTCAAAGTGAAATGATTTTCCTTTTATATTGAGATATTTGAATTAGATTTTCTTTCACCACTACTATCATAACGCACAGAAAACTCTTACGTTTCCGCTCGCTTTCAACCACTTCCACTTTACCTGAGCACTGTGACGCAGTCGGTCAAGTATTGAGTTTCTGCTAGTATAACAAGGACTTATCAGAATTGAAAAGAAAAAAACGAAAAAAGGAATTCTCATAGTTCATTGAATTAAGGGAGGGCCATTCGTGGGGGGCTCGTGGAAGAGTTGAGTTTGATTCCCTTTATACGCGATGTGGCAAAAAAGACTGATTCAACGAAATATGCCATGCCAGCATTAAGATTTAAAACGTGTCATCTACTTCCAGGAAATGTTCAGAACAGAGAACTTTCTCTAATCCAATGCCGTATTCTCCGAACAGGAACAAGAGGAGATCCATTAAAAGAAATCTGTCTCGGAGAGAAAATCTAAACAGTAGCATCAAATCATAAACTACATGAAAGTTTTCTCTTTATTATGGGGATTTGCCCATAAGGGAGATCCACAGAGGAAGAGAACGAACTTCATATATCCCTTTTTTACTCAATCAAGAAACAAGATCGGACGTGATTCTGGTTCGTCTCCATTTTAGTGACACTCTTCCTCAAGCAAGGCAGTCGATAAGTCATCGAAGGGTTTGTTTGAATAATGGACTGGTAACCATTACTCATTTGAAAGTTTCCCATGGTGATCTAATATCTTTTAAAGAAAATGACGTGAGAACCCGCGGTTTTGAAATAAGGAGATCTTTCTATATTGACATATCAGTTGGAAAAATCATAGGCAAATTCCTATCGGCCATATCAGTTGGAAAAAGAAGAGGCAAATTCCTACCAGCCAGAATCTGGAGAAGAACAAAAAAAGAATGGTTCCGCTTACTCACAACTCAGAGGGGATGCCGCTTACTACTCAAAACCAAGGAATTGCAAAAGTTGCGTTCTTATATGCAAGAAGAATACTTTGAAAGAACAAAGAAGTTTGGATCCGCAAAAGTATGTTTAGGTAGTTCCTTCGCTGAGCACAACAGAATGAAGAGGAATTTGTTTCATTTCAAATACTTCTTCTTATTGAAAAGAGGGAAGGAGAAAAACCGAAATCTTCCTACTCGAACAATAAGTCCTTTTGTAGAAAAGTCTTCTTTATGTAGTAATTCGACCTATTGCTCCGGATCCCCATTTACTAGGAAGATAAGAATCAAAAGGATCGAACTACCTACTCATTATTCGGAGGTGAATCATAGAACACTAAAAGTTGTGGTATCTTATGGAACTAACATAGGTCACATCCCTCACGACATAAGATTGAAAGATCCAAACCTTCCTCTTCGGAGCGGAAACGGACGTGGCCAAAACATATAACAAAAGATCGGCCTAGTCTTTCATAGTGACATATCGATCCGGATAGAGGATAGTCTAATCAATTTTGAGAAAAATCTCTCTATATATAGATAGGTATCTCTGTGGGTAGAGATAAAGATAGGGATCCCTGTTGAAGATGATGATTCTGATGATTCTGCCTAATTGGTAGTTTATTTCCACCATAGCTTTACTCAAACGGAAATCCTTTGAATCAAACAAAAAGTTCGTAACCGCTAGGCTGCATCGTCCCCTTCAACCAGAATCATCTAGATTACAGCATTTTGCAAGAAGAGAGTGCCTCCCATTCTCTAGAGTAACAATAATAATAACACTCCACGTCGCCTTCAGGCTTGGATCCATGCCTTGCATCTTCTTCTTTCTCAGAAAAGAACTCAGATCGTTTAGATTCTTTGCCAGGAGAGTCCCCAGCTTTCATGCCCTACTCGTGGGAGATGCTTTATCCATCATTGCTATTGGCATCTTGGCGTTAAACAATTCGTTTATATAAACACTTTTGACATAGAAGAATCCTTCTCAGGTTGATTTGTGTGCCACTCATCATCAGACAGTGAAACGTCCAGTCTAGCCCTTAGCTGAGGTATCCTCACTCCTGTCCTGCCATCCATATCCGTGCCCACCCGAGCCATGGGAAAGAAAGTTTGTCGGAAATTACTTGTACTTGAGGGCAATGGTAAAGTGAAGAAAATTATAGAAACAATGAAATGAAGCTATGGCTCGAACTATTGGAGAAGCCACCATAGAATATATCCATGAGCTTCTCAAGCACTTCTTCTTCCAATTACTTTGTGACGATTTCAAGGAAAAGTGAATGATTTCAATCAAGAAAAGAATCATATGCTCGATCCGTCGTAACAAGAGGGATAAGAAATTCTAAACTCCAACCGCGGGAGCATTTACTATTTGGAAGTGTGCGAACGTAGCTGGTGGATCGGGGAAACATGAAATCCTTGTGGTAATGCCGTGGGAATAGGAGTTGTTAGAGCAAGGTATTGCAACAAAACAGATTGTTCAATAGATTTTCTCATTGCTAAGGGTAAATGGCATTTTCATGGTCAAAATTCCAGAGAGGAGTTCCGAGCTTCAAGGATGCCGGATCGCACCATTCATAAGATAAACCCTTGGGTGCCCGATGAGGCACAAAACAGATAACTAGACTGTGCCCTGGGCAAGGAAGTAACCATGGCAAGCCACGAAAGCAATGAATAAGCTCCCTCCGGGCTTTCCCTTCAAAGTTTCACGCCAGTGGAACTCACAAAAGCAGTAAAGTTAATGAATCAATGAATCAGTGGGCAAATTGTTGTGTCCATACATTTGATGTGCCTTTTGAAAGTTGCATTTGTTTTCAACAATCGAAAATGGGAATATTCCATTCCATGGCATAGTTCTCAATGTTACTAAACGGAGTGTGTTATCAACTCAATAATAAATCACCCCTACAACAGTCCAGATCCGAAAACAACCCCAGATTCTAAACACACCGATATCATCGGGGGCTTAGCCACCGAAATTACACCGTCGGTCCATCTCATTATGGCAGTCATTGCCCCATGGACCGAACCCTTCTTGGCCTACATTGATAGGAAGGAGCTGCCCGAAGACCAGAATGAGGCCCGCCGCATTGTCCGGCGCTCGAAGGCCTACAAGGTTCACGACGGAGAGCTCTACAAGAAAAGTACTACCGGAGTACTTCAAAGATGTATCTCCGAGGAGGAGGGGCGGCAGCTTTTGGCAGAAATTCATGCTGGTCTAGGCGGACACCACGCTGCAGCCTGGGCCCTTGTTAGCAAGGCCTCCCGTACAGGGTTTTATTGGCTGACGACCCGAGCAGATGCGCGGGAACTTGTCCAACGCTGCGTCGGGTCCCAACTCTTCGCCAACCAAAGCCACATGCCCCCAACTGCCTTACAGACTATCCCAATCACTTGGCCTTTCGTGGTCTGGGGACTGGGTATGGTTGGACCCCTTAAAGGGGGAAGCCATAAGAAAAAATGTCTGTTGGTTATGGTGGACAAATTCACTAAGTGGATAGAGGCTAAACCGGTCAAAACGGTTGAGTCCGGCCCGGTGATAGACTTCATATTCGGTGTTGTGCACCGTTATGGTGTCCCACACAGCAGCATCACCGACAACGGCTCTAATTTCACAGCCGACGAGGTAAAAACCTGGTGTACTAATCTGGGCATTAAACTCGATTACGCCTCTGTCTACCACCCGCAAACCAACGGTCAAGTCGAACGAGCCAATGGTCTTATTATGAGCGGCATCAAGCCCAGACTAGTGCGGTCTTTGAAAGAATCAGACAAGCACTGGGTGGAGGAGCTCGACTCCGTACTCTGGGGGCTGCGGACCATGCCCAACCGTACTACCGGATACACACCTTTCTTCATGGTGTATGGCGCAGAGGCCGTGTTGCCCTGCGATATTATTCACGACTCACCTCGAGTGCGTATGTACGAAGAGAGAGAAGCCGAGCTTGATCGGCAGGACGGCCTAGATGCCCTGGAGGAGGAGCGCGATGTCGCAAAAGCCCATTCAGCATTTTACCAACAGTAGGCTCGAAGATATCAAAGCAGAGAAGTACGGGCCAAGACTTACAACATTGCCGAACTCGTTCTACGCCTGCCGGAGAAGAAAAAGGACAAACTCAAGCCCAAATGGGAGGGTCCCTTCATAATTGACGAAGTTCTCACCGGAGGAGCGTACCGTCTTCGTGATGCATCAGACAATTGCCTCGAGCCGAACCCCTGGAACGCGGCCAGACTCCGAAGATTCTATGCCTAGCGCCGAACTCCTTGTTCGTCTCCTTCTCCCCTGTAGTTTCCATTATTTTTTCTCTCTTTTCCGATTACTTTTTTCTTTCTCGCTTTAAAGCTTTGGTACGGCTAGACCGCACACCCCTGACACATACATCTTTAAATATGTATGTCCATTATACCTGGGGGCTTCTTTGACAGAAGCTTTTTTTTCCTCGAGCATCAAGCTCTCCACATATGAGTTTTTCCATATGTACCTTTTTCTTCGCCATTATATGCATCGATATGACTTTAGTTTTGGCCAAGCTGGGTTGCCTGGCTCCTGTGCTTATGCCCTACGTTCCCGTTAGTTCGTCTAGGGCATAAAGGGAGCACCTCTGCGATTGTTACTGCCGGGTCATCCGGATGTGTACCTCAAACTGGATGAAGCCGAAAGCTAGCGTTCTTAAGGGAATATTCGGTCGGTGAATTAAAGACGTTTTTGCATTTACTCCATTGCGAACTCCCAGAAGTTACATACACTATGGTTTTTCCATCACAATTCGGACATGTACATTAATACATGCACACCCAGGGAAAGGAACCCTTAACGGAACTATTCTCCCTGGAAGATGTTTCTTACGATCTCAATGTAATATAACATAACTAGCAGGATACAACTTGTCTGTTCAAGCAACTATGACCCCTATGCCTAGTTTTTCAGGCATACCCCGGTCTATTCGGCTGCGAGGGTATTCGGAAACACTCCGCACCCTCGGGTCCGGAGGTTGAAGCGAAAAGTTATGCCATGACAAATGCTATACAATTCAGCTAGAATTACATATGTTAAGGAAAGTACATAGTCACTTGGACTCAAACACTTCCTCCTCTACACCGTCCAACAGGCGGTCTAACTTACAATCCTGTTGGGAATATTTGCCGGCCACCTCTACTTGGTCATATACTAAACTAACGGGAATTTCTTCCCCATTTGACCCTAGCGGTCCGATCCGGGCCATGTGATTAGGATCCAGCTTGGTATATCACGTTTTCACCATGGCCCAGGCCTCTCGCGCACCTTCTCGGCAGGCCGATATCTTCCATAGTCAGATACGCCGCTGCGCTCCCTTGAATAGCTCTACAAGCTCCTCCATACTTCTTGGAGGGGAGGCAGATGGCCATAGGGCCTTGGCAACACTCTGCATTGCCAGCCGAGCCTGCTCGTGCACTTGCGACAGCCTTTGCAGCAGATCACTTGATGATCCGGACACCTCCTCATCGCGACGGCCCGTCAATATACCTGCAATCATAATTATATCAGTTCCATTTATCTCCGAACTACTTTCAAAATAGTTCTGACACATACTGAATATACCGCCCCGCAACTTCCTGTTCTCCTTCACGAAGTCGGCTAGCTGGGCTCGCACATCTTTCAATTCTTTGCCCAAGGCGGTGTTGGAATCCTTTAGCTTGTTTTTCTCCCCTCTGACCCGGGTCAGCACATGCTCGCCTGCGGCGCATAGCCTTTTTGCCTGTTTCCCCCCTCTTGGGTGATCTTCAACTTCTCCTCAAGTTGATCGGGCGATCCTATTATGCAATCAGCAACAATATTAGTATAGTTGGTGTACAATTATTGTTCCTCAATGGAGGGGAATGTTACCAGAAGACGCCTTCTTGAAGTTTTCCAGTTCGGTGGTAGCAGCATTTAGCTGCGCTTGACACTGCTCCAGCTCCAGGGCTAGCAGGGCATTCTTCTCGGTAAGGACCCGGTTATGAAATGATCCTTAAATCAGTTGTACCAACTGCTTTCAGTCTCAGGGGCTACGGGCATATGGTTATCCTTTTTGGACAAAGAAAAAATTTACCTGCACATCTGTTAAATGTTGCTTTGTGGCTTTTCTAAGCCCATCTCGAGCAGCTCGGATGTACGCGTCAGCCGAGCTGAAGGCATTGAATGCCTCTTCCGAGAACTTGGGGTCTCGTAGGACAGCCCTGCAGCGCCGATGATTCATGGCGCTCTCTACTTCCGAGTTGGTAACGGACATGTCTTCCGAACCCTCGGCCGAAGGACAGTCCGGCGTTGTCCCCATAGCGGCCCCCACCTCTCCGGTGGGATCTAAATCCCGGTTGTTGGGAGTGCGGCCGGCCGAATCCCTGGACATAGTCCGGCAAACCTTTTTCCTGATACAGGACCAACATAACGATCACGGTTGGGTACGACTGCCAAAGCATACCTTCAAATCCATACCTCTTCGACGAAGAGCAGGCCTTGTCTTCGCCAACCTTCCTTTTCGAGGCCTTGCTCGGCGCGGGAGCCGCTCTTCTTGGAGTCATACCCGGCGTAGCATGACGCGCCGAACGCCTCCCCTTTGAAGCATGAGATAGTGCGGTGGGTGAGGCAGTGCGAGGAAACTCTTTCGAGGGGGTTTCTCCTGATTACTTGCGTGGGAAGCTGGAAGAAGACCAGGATAATTGGCGATGATGGCCACTTCTGTGCTGTCATAGCTTGCCTGGTAAAACACCCCTTCCACGAGTACCACGAATATATCTGAGTCCTCTTCGAACCGAGGATCAAGCTCCCGGTTGTGGCTCTCCGGTTGTGGGGCAGGGCTATTAAGCCCCTCGGTTACCTGTCGGCAGTGCTGTTTCAAAATAAGACAGATTGGGGATTCGTTAAAGATGGCCAAGAGAGCGGAGCGAGTAAAAGCAAAGGGGATGGGCCTTACCCAGCTGGGAGGGTTGTACATGGAGTACCACTCTGTGCGATTGATGCGGAGAAATTCTTCTTCCTCCCCTTTAAACAGCTCGGCCAGTATCCTGGCTAGAGCGGCAGGGGTGTCCGGACCTTTCCGACCACAATGGGAGGCATCATCCTCCCCATTATAGTGCCACATTAGGAGCCCTCTGTATTGAAGCGGCTAAACCCCTCGTACTATGGAGGTCGCCATTACCTCTACGTAAAGCCGGACTGGGCAAGCATCCTTATCTTGCCCAGGAGCTGACGAACCTCTGCACTATCCTCTTCTTAAAGATTTTGGGGACGCCAGCTGTGGCGTTTCCTCAGCGGAACACTTGCAAATTCTGGGAGACCGATTCGAACTGGGTCGGGAAACGCAATGTCCTCAATATAGAACCATTCGGAAGGCCTTTCTTTAGATGCCTTCCTTGGCGATGCGCCATACTTCGGCTCCGCCCACTTCAAATATTGACCCCTCATGGCTGCGCGGGACAAGACAGAACAACTTCCTCCACAGCTCAAAATGGGCCCCAATGCCCAGGAATAATTTGCATAAAGCGACATAACCCGCAATGTGCAGAATGGAGGCAGGGGTGAAGTTGTGCAGCTGGAGGCCATAGTATTCCAGCAACCCTCGGAGGAACGGATGGATTGGAAACCCGACACCTCTTAGCAGATAGGGGACGAAACACACTCGCTCCCCCGGATGGATTGGGGAAGTCCTCTGCCTAAGTCTCACCATTGAAGGAGGTCAGCCCCGCTCGAACAGGGACCAGATCTGCAGGGGAAGGAATCCCTGCATTTGTAGCTTCGTTAATTCACTGTGGGACACAGAACACCTCTCCCACTCGCCTTTCTCTAGGCCGGAACAGGAGGAGGAGCTGGGAACGCTAGCCATGTTGGAATGGTTTCTCCTAGCAGTCTCCGGGGATTTTTCTCTGCGTGGTGCCGAATGGATCTATGATCCAATCTCTTTAAATAGGCGCTCTTCCTTGCCTGGATGGGGATCTATTTGCAAAAATACCCTGACCTTCTGCATTCGCTCGACACGTGGAAGACGAAGTTTTTGACGCGCGGAAGCCGAGGGGAGCGACATTGATCAACGGCCGAATACATTACTTAGAGGTCATCGGAGGAGGAACCCGCCTTGCAATGCCGAAGACAATTTGTGTGCCGAACACTTCGTTATTGAAGACTGGTTCGGGGGCTACTGAGGGAGTCCTAGACTAAGGGGTCCTCAGGCATCCGGCCTGATATCCATGGGCCGGACTGGTGGGCTGTGAAGACATGAAGGCCGAAGAGTCTACCCGTGTCCGGATTGGACTCTCCTTGGCGTGGAAGGCAAGCTTGGCGATCAACTATGAAGATTCCTTCCTATGTAACTGACTCTGTGTAACCCTAGATCCCCCCGGTGTCTATATAAACCGGAGGGTGTAGTCCGGAAAGGATATACTCATTACTCATAGTCATACAGGCTAGACTTCTAGGGTTTAGCCATTACGATCTCGTGGTAGATCAACTCTTGTAACACTCATATTCATCAAGATCAATCAAGCAGGAAGTAGGGTATTACCTCCATAGAGAGGGCCCGGACCTGGGTAAACATCGTGTCCCCTGTCTCGTGTAACCATCGACCTTAGACGCACAATTCGGGACCCCCTACCCGAGATCCGCCGGTTTTGACACCGACAATGCGCCAGACTGAAGAGACTGATTCCTTTCTCCGGGACCATTTCTTTGTTTGCGTCAGAGACTCTCGCACCCAGTTTGCAATCGATGCAAATTAACATTGCTCAAGACCCCGAGAAGGCCCTGATAGAAGTGGGACCATCTCTACTGAGCTTTGAAGTCCCTTTTCCATTTCCGTAATTCCTTTACGACAAAACCCCCCGCTAATCCCCCAGCACGTAGTTGTCCAACCTGGGTTTTTAGATAGTGCTTGATTGCCCTGGATTCGTAACTACTACCCTCGCCCCCCCCCCCAACATCTTTTTATTACGATTCATTCATTTTGAAGGTTCATTCTGCTTTTGGTCTTCAAGAAATTCAGAATATTTCTAAATTCCTGTTTTTGCGCTGGGTCAAGTGTGTCCCCCTCCAGAAAATCCGTAATGGGATCGTCCTGAGCAGGCGGGGCATCCTGAACAGGTGGGAGTCCAGAATAAATTCCAAAGTCCAGTCCCAACTTCATGATCAAAATCAACTATCACCTTCTCGGGACTCGACCTGGAACTTCTATCACTTTAATATGCCTTGTTCAATGAGAAAGCATCTGATCGAAGAGCAGCACTAAAGAAGCACACTAGACTTCCTACTTTTGGGGTTTTTTAAGGTGACTGATGCCTTTCAAAAGTGTGCTTTGGGCCCATCCTTAGTACTTGACGCAGAATGGAGCTAGTTAAACATTTTCAAAAGCGGATTCGGTGGTTCAAGAAGTAGAATTATGCATAGATTGTCGGAAGAAAGACGAATGGAAAGGCCCGTGGACATGACCAAAACAAGGGCTAGTAGCACTTTTCTCTGGAATTGCCCCTACAGACGGAGGACAAAGGGTTTTCATCTCGCGAAGAATTAGTAGTTGTGTTGTATATTGACTAAGCTAAATAGCATTTTCACTACTTTTGGCCACAAGCGAGATAGAGTTTTTTCTTGAAATTGAGTTCAGACCGATTACTCATAGAAAATGACTACAAAGCAAGGTGAAAGCATGGAGAATTCAATACTGACGAGAAGGTATTAGTTAGTGGGTGCAAACGAGCTTTTCCAACCAAGCTAGCGTGTGATTGCGATGAAATACTTTTGGGCGGGGCATTATCGATACTAAGATGAAATTCGAAATGAGAAAGGGCTTCGAGCCTCATGCTTTCTTGTTTTATTAGGTTGGGAAATGGCTCTTTCCTGATCTCTTTTTGAAATAATTTTATCTCTGTTTGCTAAGTATTACAATTTCTCCTTAGTAACAAGGCCAAAACCGGGGTTTTACATGTTTTGACTCATTTTTGACCCGTTTGGATCATCCCAATCGTGCCGCCGTGGAGTCTTATCTTTGTCTGGCTGTGATCTCTGGAAGCGATTAAACTTCTTATGGAGGTTATTCTTCTACTGCTTATTGCCAGACCCTTCTTTCCTCTTATACGGATTGGGAAAGTATTTCTATTATACATATATTCTTAAACACATGACACCTTAGGCGCACACTTTATTCGGACAGTGGGGCACGGTGCTCTAAAAGAACTTATTGAAAAAAACATTGCGGTAACGGCTGTTTTAGAAAGCACCTCTTCGTTTCCTGAAACTCAAACAACCTACTAGGCTACTAAAAGGCTAATCCAGACGAAGAAGATAGTGAGAAAATGACTCCTCAAGCCGAAGTAAGGGCGGGACCATCTTCTTTTCTGACCGTTTGGAGCTGCTCACAAGCCCTAAACCTTCCTGTAATCCCTGGAGCTTCATCAGAGCCTTTTCCTTCCCCACTGGCCAGAGCTAAATTTACCTTCACCACAACTCTAAAATAAGGAGAATCAGCTCAAGATAAAAGGGCTCGCACTCAATTGATCCGGGTCAACACTTCCTGTATCTGGTTTCGGCTTTATTTTGACTCCTTGTAGGGGCTCATGACAGTCCTGTAGGGGATCCAAAGGCTTTCGAGCAGTAGTGGCAGCGGGGCAAGAGAGTTGGTTATTCAATTGATCCTCTGATGTTGGACCTTCTGCGTCATCCAGCAAGGCTCGGAAGTATGAGCTATTAAGGTGCGGTTGACGAATAAGAGGCCTTCGATATGTTAAGGGAGAGAGGATAGAGTCATTCCAGAGTTGGGTTGGAATCGTTGATAGAAATTTGGATTTTCCCTGAGGTACGATAGCGTCTGAACTAAAGAAAGGGAATATGGAAAGTGAGTTTGGTAAAGGATACCAAGAGTAGGTTCCCTAAATGATTTTTAGGTGTCTTTTCTTTGAACAAATAAATCTATAAAGAAAATAGGATGGATCTTCCACCTATGCTATGAGTGATTCTTATCATCACTGGCAAGTGGTATCGTATCACCGTCTTCGTCCTGAAAACATCTGCAGAGCTAAGCCAATGTAGGCTTTGACACTACTTATATTCGCTACAAGTATTACACTCGCTTCGCTACACTCTTCTCTTATGCTTCGCTCTTCGCGTAGGCTAAATGAGTCGCTCATCCCTGGTGAATCCTACCCACATAGGAATGCGGAACCATCGGGGAAAGGCAAAACATATTAAATCCCATGAGAGAACTCACTGGTTCGATAGGACCAGGGAGAGGACCCTGATCACCTTGCCAACGAATTCAAGGCCTTAGGAAAATCATCCTACAATGGACCGTAGGGACTGAGAACGAAGAAGACATAAAAATAAGGTTAGAGGGGATAAAAAGAAAACCTCCTCCCATTCAAAGTCGTCTTCAAGTACCTTTTTGATTCTTTACGGAGTATGGATGGATCAACTATAGGTTCGAGTTTAGCCAAGATACATACACGACTAAGGGTATGAAGATCCAAGAGAGAATCATAAAATCTAAAAGCTAGGAAGGAGAAGACCGGGTGATTGAATATGACTTGCTACCAGATCCTACTCTTCCTTAAGCGCTAGTTCTATTCACGATGGTCCAGTTTCAAGAGCAGCTAAAGTAGTTACCTAATAAGATAGATGAATATTCCACGATCTACGATTATAAAAATCTTCTCATAGAAGTCTAGTTCTTTCTTCTTTTAGAAAAGAAAGTCTTGCTCTCCTTTCTTGCCGCTACTTGCGTTGGGTGCCAATCTTCAAACTGTTATGGAGAAGTTGTTTACTGATTAGCTGCTTGAACGTGGAAATATTTCGGCATATCTGCTCTTAGGTTAGTACGAGAACTCGACTCTACTCGAGCTATAGTCGAGGATGTACTTATACTACTCTAAAGAGGGATCAATTAATGGGGTGCATTTTTCTTAGGGCAATTCTAGGCAAGACCTTGAATCACATGGTTTGTTCCTGGCAACCCAGCATTCTTTATCTTGGCATAGATTGGTGTGATGGGACGGATGCCGTGAAAATGCTTTTTTCTTTGACCGAAATCAACAGGTGTGAACCCATCTAGGATGAGTCAAACATAGAGGGGAGGGCCTCCTGGCAATATCTGGCATACTATTGATTATTTGGCCTTTTGCGATCGAACAACCTATGAACAGTTGTAGCCTACATAACCTACCTACCCAGACCAAGGGAAGAAGGTATCATATCACTGTAGTTCTAGACCCCTTTTTCAAATAAAGGAAGTGACAACGTTTGCCCGAAGAGGTTGAATCAATAGTAAGAAGATACCACCCAGGCACAGAATCTGAAATAACAATCAGGAATAGGACTAGGAGAATGAGGTCTAATTTACGGAGTCAAGCTGTAATAGGGCTTAGTGCTCCGATTGCGCCTTAGGACTAGGACTGATAGGTAAATGCCCCTTACTCAACCAACGAAGGCAGGTAGGGCTTTTCTTTCTTTTGTTTAGGATTGGCAAGAGGATGGCTGCCTCGGCTTCAAAGCTGTTAGAGAATGCGCTCTTATCACTACAGGGACGCGAGAGAAATTCCTCGAAGGTAGTATTAAAGGGATGGGGCATTACCGGTGTTAGCGATGAAGGGATTGTTTGTAAGAGAAGGTTGCCCTATTAAGATACAAACCGGGGGCATGCCATGCATAATAGTAAAAAAAGGGCAGAGAAGAGGATTGAGGGACAGAAGGAGCTGGAGGCCAACAAGGAATAGAAGAAGTTGTTCCACTCATAGCTCTTTTTTTTTTTAAATCTTAACTCACCTTTCGGGAGCGGATGCTGCTCGAGCTAAAGATATGCCCCCAACTCTTGAACAGCTCTCACTTGCCTTGGCCGATAGCTTAGATGACCGACCATTAGGCATGGTTACCAATGATTTAACAGTATATATCTTGTTTGGTGAGCCAACCGGCTTCGCCCGAGGATGAAGGTAGTAGAACAAAGAGGAGCCACATCTTTTCCTGGCCGGAGAGGAATCAAGGTCCATCTCATTAAGGCCAAACATTTACTCTCGTTCCCGATAACAATAGGGAACATCTGGTCTTGTTTGGTTTTCCTTTCAAGGATTTTTTTATTTCTTGCAATTCTACGAACTATGAATGCATCATTTCCTCCATTTCTCGGAACTTATCGCAGAATCTAGGCCCACTAGGACTCGGCGGGATTTCTGGTAAATCAAGCTCTCTCACGGGTGGAAGCCATCCCCCACTACTTGATGTTATCACTCTGCAGGATTCGACAATGGATTTGTCTTCCTCGGTCTCTTCGAACTTCTCCAATCCTGCTATTTTCCCCAAGTCTTCTTGAGTAATATGATCCCTGAGGGTCAATACTTCCCCTTCCCCCCTTTTCCCTTTCAAATGAAAAAGAACTACCAATGCAAAAAAATGAAATGAAATGAACAATTGCTACTTCTTTATTAAATTACACCGAAAAGAAAGTCTGTAAAAAATAAGAGCCAACCTAAAACTTAACTACCCCTTGCCCTCCCACTGAACCCTTCTTTCTATCCAAAAAAAGGAAGAGCGCACCAAAAAAAAGAATAAAAAAAACTCTACAACTTACGCTCTCATTGCAGCAGCACCTGTTAAAGTGGCGGCAAGAAAGAAAAGACCAAAAATAAGGTTTTTTAAATACCTCTCACGAACCGAACCAAGCAGTCTGATCATCCTTGCCCGTCCCCCTCTTCTGTCAACCGTTGAAAGAGCATAGCCCAGGAATGAACCATATCGATCCAAGGTAGCAAGGAAAGAAGAAAGGTAAACCAAACCATAGGAATCTTCTGATGAAGTTAATCAGAGAGGACGGTTAGGTTCTTTGTTGCCTCGTGTGCTTAGCTTACAGAATTACACGGTTTATCATGATAGACATTCCAATCAATGGTTGGACGATCAATACCATCGAACTATTCCATTCCACTGCTGAATGACAGAAACGGAAGCTTTTTCTTACTGATGGACTGATCCTGGGAGTTCAGACTGGCGGTTAGATGGTTGTTCGCTTGTGTGCTTATTTTCCTTCCCCACTCAAAAACAAGTGTTGCAGAATGTTATTCAATTCAAATAGGTATGATCCCGTCCATCCTTCCAGAGCTAGGCACCTGCTTCAGAATGAGAATCTTCGACACAGATTGTTCCTTCAGTTTAGCAATCAATTGGATCCATACTAACTTAGCTTGAAGCATGGCTTGCCGTTTCGAGGCTCGATGCTACTCTTGGGAACATTATTGATACATCGACTTTCAAGCATCTCGTAGTTGAGCGGTACTGCCATCAATAGTACCAAGATGGAAAGGGACTGCTGAACATGGATAGAACGAGAGCCGAACTTGCATGTCTCTCTTTTCCTGTTAGTTAGGAAAGAAAGCTGATATAAACAGCTCCATATTAGTGAATTGCCTCTGACTACTCTTCCCAGGCTGGTCAAACTATAGGATTCCCATTCACTTAGTAAACTTATTGGATAGACGGGTCAACCACCTGATCGAGGGGAGTAAGGTTCGTCACCACAGTCCCGATAGAAGGTCGAGTTTAAAAACAAACCGAAGACAAAGCAATGAATGAAAGGAAGGACGGCTCGGTTCGCTTTACAACCAGGGCGGGTCTCGCTGCCGGATCAATGCGCAGGACGCACGATCTACAAACAACAATAGAGAGAGCCAACCAAGAACGAAAGAACCTAGAAACAAACCCGCGAGCGAATACCAAACAGAGTAAGAAAGAGGAAGGGCCGAAGGCGGCTTACTAAGCGAGAAGGCTCCAAGCAATAACGCATTAGAAGGGAGCTTGCTGCTTTGCAACCTAAGCGGTATAGCTAAGCTTACTCATCAAGGGTCGATAGATAGAGCTGCTCTTGTTGATAATGGAGAAAGATTGGAGTGAAGTTTAGTATGCTTTCTAAGATAAGAGGAGGAAAAGAATGAAGGTGTGGGCGGGAAGGAGGAGGCAAGGCCCCCTCAATGTGTATTCGACTACTCATTACAAAACCACCGATTGATCTGATTAGACTTCCTGTGGGGTAGCGCGGGGTAGCGCGGGGAACTTGCTGAATCAACTCCTTGGAATCGGAGGCCTGACTGAGGGTCAATCCAATGGTAACCTCAACCTAGGAATGCCTGTTTCACTTCCTTGACAGAGCCAACTGAGATGCTCTGTCTCGATATTAACCTAACATGGATTGATTCTAAATTATGAATCAAAAATCCTGATCTCGCAAAGGATCCGCAGTAGCTGTGTGTACTCGAGGACTCTTACGGAAAGAAAAGCACTTTTCTCTCTCAGCAATTAGACCTGCTATGGGTGGGTTGGTGATATACTGCGCCTTCCTTCTTCGAACCTTTTCATATGTATTGCCCCCTAACTATAGATCAGATCCACCGAACCAGAAACTCAATTCCGCACTGCTGCTGGGTCGTCAAACTTATCCACCTCAGGGATTCATGGAATTCCCATTTTTGAATTGCGTTGAGCGAAATATACCAAAGCTAGGTAGATAGATAGACTCCTTTCCGTTGCTAAGGGAGAGCAAGAAACTAAATCAAATGATTCTTTTTGTTTCACCAGCACCCTTTTTTTGCGGGTACTAAGAGTCCTCTCACTACCAACCAGCAGACATCATCATCTGGCTGGGTCTTGCTGGTTTCAACAACGAGAAAGAAGAACCAAATGGAAACAACAACAAACTATGGCTCTTGGCCCAGACAACATCCTAGGCGTAGGGGAGATCAAAACAAGAAGTCACGCCTAGACGACGACGCCCGTCCTGGGCTTCAGTAAGTAAATCGAGAGGTCGTTCCGCCCCTTGTCCCCGAAGATGGGTAATATGTTCTCATACAATGTGGCTCCAACTTTTTTCTAGAGGGCCTAGCTGGCGAGCGATCTCAGTCCGCGGTAGAGAACAAGACAGCAAGTGAGCGTACCTTTGTTCGCTTCTTTTCCACCAAGCATAGAAGTTTAAGGAGAAATGTAGGTTGGTGGCTACCTAAGGAAACTCCGATTCGATCCGCCCCCGGCTGGGAGGCATCTACCTCATCCCGATCACAAGGAGAGGTTCACCATGATGGGGGGTCAGGTACTTTAATTCTTTGCGTTCTGGAAAGAATGAAATGCATAGGGGGGCATCCTTTTTTTGCAGCATGCTCTCTGATTTACGGATTCGCAGGGGGGCGAGGGCCAACCTTAGTTGACTGACAATGACAAAGGCTTGAGAAACAAAGTAGCGCCTTTGAAATGGAATCTTAATTAACTATCAGTGGTGCGAAGTAGCTTAGCCCTAGGGAGCTAAAGGTTATACCTTTGTAAGCGAACTGTGGTTCTTCTATGTAGGGTATTCCTCCTTTACTCTCTTAATTAACGTCGAGCTAAGTGACTTTGTGTAGCGTGGTAGAATGAAGGCTACGTACGCACCGACACTCTCTTATCCCCTAAGCCTCTTCGCTAACTCGCTCGCCTACAAAAATGAGTAGGCGAGGCTAGGCAAACTAATGCGGAGCATCCTATGGTCATCCCCATGGACCTACCTACATCTCCCACGACACCACTTGGACCAATGACAAGAGCCCGTGCGAGAGCTATCGAAAACGAGGTTAACTCTCTCCTTGTTGAACTCCCCTTTGACCCACTTGAGACATGGCTACTACCTCAAACGGAGATGCTTTGTGTGCTTAGGTACCAAGGAACCGGCCTAGGAGAAGCTATGGTGCAAGATGGACATCAAGAACATGGAGAGCATCTGCCCAGTCCGGAACGGGCGGTACTACCGCCCACACCAACCGGTACTACCGCTAAGCCCGTCCAAGCGGTACTACCGTCGAACATCCGCTCTACTGCCGCTCAACCCAACAAACTCCTGTGATCGAGCGACACGAGTCCGGTACTACCGCCCAGCCCGAGCGATACTACCGCTAAAGAGGTACTACCACCCGAGGGTCTGGTACTACCGCCCTGCCTGTGCGCAGAGAACAGGCCAAGGGCCCATGTATCCCCCCTCTCACTTACCCCTTCGTGGACTTAGACTATATATACTCCCCCCACCTCCTCCTAGCTAGGGTTAGCGTTGTGATAGCTCATATGTGAGATAGAGCCTCGCTCATCCATCCGGATCTGCTCCTCCAAGAGAGACCATCACGTCTTCGGAGAAGATCCACTTGGATTCAAGACCCCTTACGGGAAGACCTTCAAGACCTCCTCACGGAGAAGAACCGGTTACCCTATGTATCGTCCTTTGTTGGATTCGGATCGTGTATCTCTTTGTGTTTCAAGGATCTAGCACATGTGTGACCGTATCTTGTTGGTTTGAGTGATTCTCTTGTGTTTCCCCTTGTGTTTCCCCTCGTTTTCTCCTCGTGTTCTTCGTGTTCTTCGCGGGATCCGCTCCTTCCGTGAAAGATCGGCCATCTAGGGTTCCACCCTACATCACAAACTCAGTCACTGACTTTGACTATACTACAGTAGACTTTCTAGCCTTTTATTTTAGAACCCTTTCTCGTGTTCTTTCATCCATCAAGTAGGTGAACCATCAGGTCCTTAGTAGCATTGACAAAGAAGAAGAGCCAGTGAAAAAAAGCTAAAATTTCCAATAGTGAGACCAGCTTGACAAGCTACCTTACCTCTTCATATGAGGTGCGAAGAGAAACATCTCTTTTTTATGACTTCCACTTCTCGATCCCGGCCCGGAAAAGTGACCGACCCCTTGATGAATGAAAGAAAGGGTTTATGAGCCCTAGCCCTATAAGCCCACACCTATGTAGAGTAGATCGTTCAACACCTGTGGCACAAACCCATTTTGACCAATTGGTCCGTATATCATAGGCGACCGAACGGCCGCCCCCCGTCTTACTAGACCAACCTGCTATAATTATTCCATAAACACCTAGCGAAGATATGGCAAACAAATAAAGTAGCCCTATGTTCGGATCTGACAATACCATACCATAATCAAAAGGTACAACGGCCCAAGCGACCAGACTTAACATAAATGTAGCCACTGGAGCCATTCTAAAAAAGGGAGAAATTAGCACTACTTGGTGAAATAGGTTCTTTTAGAATCAATTTCAAACCATCTGCTAGAGGTTGTAACAATCTGAATGATCCCACTACATCAGGACCCTTTCGATGTTGCACAAAAGCCATTACTTTACGTTCAGCTAACACTAAAAAGGCTACTCCTAGTAGAAGTGGTAGAATTAAACAAATATTTCCGCTGGAACATCTATGTATGTTTTCTATTTTCTATTCACTCATGATCGGGCCTGACCTGGTCGACCCAATCAAACTATTTCACTTATGAACTGGCCTGGTTGACACAATCATGATATTGAAGGATGGGACCTTTATCGAAAAACTCCGGATCCCGAGAAGTTTTGAAGATGGTGCTCCTGTTACGTTACTTCGAATGGAATCCTCATTTGACTAAGCATAAGCGAAAACATGGCTGAGAGTAAGCAATCCCCTTTCCTAGTGGTTGAGTCATGATCAGAAATATTGCGAAAGAAAGTGAAATGCCCTATCGTCATCCCAATTTGGGTAATCCACGGAGTCTCCATTTTATGTATGCATCATGACTCGTTTTCGGTGTATCGATAGTTCGTTGTATTACACTTTGAACTAACCTAGAGGCCGTGCTTAGGCGAAAATCGATATCAGTGAAGTAATCCCGGAACTCTAGAAATCGTGAAGATTTTATTCCATTTTGTTAAATATCGCGAATATAGTGGAAAAAACTCTAGAACATTCCTTTGAATGGAATTGTTCATTGGGTTTGACTTGTTGTACGACAAAATAGAAAGATGTCTCTCGTATGTTATTGTAAGGTGATTCATTCATAATATTTCTTATGTGCGGTTTCAAGATGCTAAAAAGTAGATTTGGTAATCGGCTTTTAGCTCCATTATGTGGACTTCATCAATTTGTGAATTATGGACTTGGCGGTAGTGGTCAATACTAACTGCACCGTCTAAATGCCCCTTGACCAAGTTTGCGTACTCGTCATGGTTGAGTTGAGGGGGCAGCCCGTGTGCTAATTGGGCTTCGAGGTGGCTATACGCGAAAAAAGCTCACTTTCTACAGAGGCATGTTCTGTCCTAAACTGTTCCAGAATGTTATTTGTTTCATAGGAAGATTCCGAAAGCACATTGATGTCGAAAGAATCTTCGAAACCGGTGGAGAGGCTATTCTGATTGAAGGCTAGACAAATAACATGACTGAGGTATGTAAATAAAACCTATGAAATTGCTATATAATATGATCTAAATATAGAAGAATACCAAAGATAATGGATTGCAAAATAAGCTTTTTAGCTTTCTTTTTCTTTTGTGCGCGCTTTTCGCCTGCCTTCCCGACCGCGTATAGGCTACAGGGCTTTGCACTTCGGGCCCATTGTGTGAATACCACATCAAGGTGACAGGATTCGAACCTATGTCCCTTTGTACCCAAAACAGATGCGCTGACCAGACTGCGCTACACCTTGTCTACAATTTCGCCTCTCCCATCAATAGGTTTAGCCAGAGCATTTATAACATGACCCAAGTTATATACGCTCACGGGTATCTGAGCAATTCTTCCTGTTGCTTTTACAAAACTTCCCTCTTGATGCTAAACCATAGCTCTAACTGAGCCAAATTCCACAATTTCTAAGAACGATATGCTTTTTTTCATTTTCCACTGTGAAAGCTTCTCTCAATCCCTCCCTA
Organism: Triticum aestivum; assembly: GCF_018294505.1. Classification (NCBI taxonomy): domain Eukaryota; kingdom Viridiplantae; phylum Streptophyta; class Magnoliopsida; order Poales; family Poaceae; genus Triticum; species Triticum aestivum. The sequence continues at coordinate 294,362,851 of NC_057799.1, forward strand.
GTCCTTTCTTTCCTGGGCACAGGCTTACCTGGTTGACTGCCCACATTCATTCATTGTTCGTTCTGTTATAGAATCGAACCACAGAGCTAGCGCAATTGGGATTTAGTGTCCCATGCGTGAAACTAAAGAGGATTTTCAGTCCTCTGCTCTACCAGCCAGAACCTAGGACACTTCACACCCGATTTGACACAGCTAGACTGGAAACACTGCTTGTCAAGAGCACAGACCCCAGTATAGAATATTTTTTTGAGTATGTTGGTAAGGTCCGTTCATCCGCTTATGTGCTTGCACTTCTGCGTAACTAGGGGTGCAAGTCCAGTATAGCGTACTTTCATAATTGAATCAAAAGCGTAGATACATGAAAAATCTCTATATACGATATTTATGACATAGAATGTTGTTCTTTCAACATGATTCCTCAATAATTTTTTCATTGTAACTGACTCTCCGTTCTCTCCGTTCCACTTTGGTTTTTGACTAATAATTACCATGATGAATTTCTCTTACTGCTTGGTTCCGCATTGGATTCTGGAAATTTTTGTTTAGAAAGTGGTGTCATGACCGTGAGGATCAAATGGATAGTTCAGGAAAGTCTAGTGAAGCGGCACGGTCTAATCATATAGATGATCATAGTGGTATCGTTCCATAGAAAACTACTAGAGGCCATTACCGCCACCGAAATGGTTTCCATGCTCCGTTGGATGATTTGACGATATCGCAGTATCAAGCTAGAACGGTTTAAATTTGTAGGACGGGGAAGAAACCCCATCCTTTGGTGCACACTAGCCGATGAAGCTCAACCCTGTCTTGAACTGAGCTATTTCCGCTTTTTCGAACAAAAAGTTCGAGTAGTTCAGTGAAAAAACGGTCAAGCTTTCTTCCATCCTTCCTAGCTCCTCGAGCTTGCACCCGCTCGACGCCTTTTTCATTGTTCATTCTGAAGTGGATTCCAACCACTCTCTTCGTTTGGATTTCGAGTCCAAAAGGCCCGGCGAAAGAGGATTTTTAGTCCTATGCCCGCTGCCAGCCAGAACGGGATTTTTCCACTTCATACCCACACAATCGGGATTTGATGAAATAGCTACGTTTTTTTTATTTGATTCGAATACTGTCAATCTACTGTCCATCTTTCTGTTTAGTTTTCTCCTTTCTTTCTCCTCAACCTATCTCCATTGGATGGACTTACGAAAGAATAATATCTAATCTCCCCATCGCGGTTAGGATCCCACGAACAAGGAGCGCCAGCACCGGTTCCTCGATCTTCCTACTGGAGGCATGATCATGGCTTTCATTCATTCCATTCTTTGTTCTGTTGTGGAATCGAACCACTCAAAGGATTTAGAGTCCTTTTACCAACCAGTCAGAACCAATATTTCTTTGTTATATTCTGTTTTTTCTTTGTCAGCTAGCACAATTTGGATTTCGAGTTGTTGGTGTGGAACGACACCTATGGGATCACGAGAATCCCTACTATGGTTGCCAGGGTGCAGGGTTGCGAGAAGAGCAGGATCAGTAGTCAGCACGAGGATTGTTTACCCAGGTTCGGGCCGCGAGGATGCGTAAAACCCTAGTCCTGCTTTGGTGGATGTATTTCAGAGAGTTCTTGAGCTCTCGAACTAGCTATGGTGGGTGCGTGGTTCGGGAGAGCCCAATCCTTCTCCAGTACTCCATGGACCTCATTTAATAGTCGAAAGGGGCTGCCACAGTGGCACACGGGAGGTGGAAAGGCGTACAGTCCAACGAGCTTATCGCTCGTATTACAGGACAAGACGCATTTAATGCGTCGCTGAGGTGTCCCCTAGCTCTATCGGGGACGGGGGCGAGGCCCGTCCCGTCTGTCGCCGCTCCTCCTCACTTCGACACGTGCCCTGGCCAGCGATGCGTGCGGCGCCATGTAGGCAGGCAGGCACCTGAGGTGGCGCGGTGGTAGGGTCTTCACGAAGATCTGCATGCTGCCACGTAGGCGCCTGCTGAGTTGGCCATGAAGCTGCATGTTGCCATGCAGGTGCCTGCCCAGCTGGTTGGGCTGGCAGCTGCATGCGAACGGGGGTAGAGACTTGGCTGGTGCGGGCCTAGCAGTGGCCCTGCTGGCATCCTCGGTGAGAGCCTTGCCGGGTGGCCCGGCAAGGGTCTTGCCGTGGCGTGCTGTCGTCCCCGGCAAGGGTCTTGCCGGGGGTCTTGTGGCTCTCCTCGGCAAGGATCTTGCCAAGGATCGTTGTCTTTTAATCCTCATTTGATCTTGAATATGTCTTCACAAAGATATGCATGCCACCACAGAGGTGCCTCCCGAGCCCTGGCCCAACGTGGTCGATAGTGTTGGAGATCGTGGGCTCGAGGGTGGCTCGCTCTATTGGTGTTTGGGCGCGCTGCCCCGGCAAGGGTCTTGCTGGGGCTGCTGAGGCCGTCCCCGACAAGGGTCTTGCCGGGGGAAACTGCTCCGCCCCTCTGCTTCTTTGCGTTCGTGGTCTTGGTGTTGCTCTGGTTGTCTTGGGCTTCGGCTTTGCCTTGGTTCACCTCCCCTGTTCTGGTTGGTGCGGCCGCGGCCGAGGCTCCGACTGTCCGTGCACAGGTAAAGGGGTACAAAGGTGCGCCCCTTCTTTTGTACACCGACAGGAGCCCCCGGGCCTGGGCCACACATAAGCGCGACACGTTGTTGGGCCAGGCCCAAAACGGTGCACGGGCAGGCGGGGCGGTTTTTACCGCGGTAAAACTTTTCGCGCGGTGTGCTTCCCATGACCCGCGCGCGACGTGGAGGGGTGCGCGTGACGTGGGCGGCATGCGTGGGGCGGTTTCCGCACGCATGTGATACATCACAGTAAAGAGGCGGCTCGCGCCTTCCCCGTAAAAAGAGGAAGGCGTGGAGGCGCGGCTCATTTACTGAATGGGGCCGGGTCGCGGTCTTCAACACGTCCACACCCCATGATCACGGGGTGGGGAGAGGTCGCTTCACCCGTCCCCTCGGTTTCTGCACGTTTGCCACGCGTCCTCCATGCGCTTGGGGTGGCAAGCGGTGGAGACGGGAAACTGGATCGTCGCTGGTTGGGGCAGCGGGTCGGTCCCGATTCCCTGCGCCTCTGGTGGTTGGATTGGCCGAGTGGGGCGGCCGAGCCCCGACCCCGGCCCTTTATAAGGAGAGGGAAGGGAGATGGCATCCTGCATTCTTCTATCTTCTATCTCCTCCTGCTTCTGCTTCTTCCTCCCATCCGCCATGGAGAAGGGGAACTAAAAGTGCTAGTTATCGACTAGAGGGGGGGTGAATAGGCGATTTTTATGGAAGTCTTCAAAACATGAGAGTTTCGAAGACAAACAATAGAAATGAACCTATTGATATGCAGCGGAAGGTAGACTACACTAGGCAAGCCATAGTCAAGTATTCAATGAAGTGAAAGTGCGAAGACTAATAGCAGCTAGGTAGTACGGATCAGGATGGAAGATGGTATGAAGCCAAACAACGATAGAAGTCACGCAGTGAAGACAAATAGGTAAAGCAAACAAGCAATGACTTCACGAAGACAAACTGTAAGTAAAGAGAGGGAGAGGATATAACCAGTCACTTGTTGAGGACACACGATTTGTTCGACCAGTTCCAGTTGCCGTGACAACTGTACGTCTGGTTAGGGAGGCTGAGATTTAACTCAGAAGACCGCGTCTTTACCTTATTCCCCTTGAGCTAAGGACACCCAGTCCTCGCCCAATTACTCTGGTAAGTCTTCAAGGTAGACTTCCAAACCTTCACAGACTTCATTCACCGGCGATCCACAATGACTCTTGGATGCTCAGAACGCGACGCCTAACCGGCTGGAGGATTCACAGTCCTCAAGTGTAACAAGTCTTCAGGTCACGCGGACAGAAAGACTTCAGTGATGCCTAACACTCTTTGGCTCTGGGTGTTTGGGCTTTGTCCTCGCAAGGATTTCTCTCTCTCAAAAGCTTCGGAGGTGGGTTGCTCTCAAACAACAAAAGCCGTGCACTAACTCCGAGCAGCCACCAATTTATGGTGTAGGGGGTGGGCTATTTATAGCCACTAGGAAACCCGACCCGATTTATCCGAAATGACCCTGGGTCACTAAGGAACTGACACGTGTTCCAACGATCAGATTTCAAACACACGCGGCAGCTTGACTTGGGCTACAAGTAAAGCTGACTCATCCCGCTCTGGATAAGATTTGCTCCCATTGTCTTCACTCGAAGACATAGGATTTTGGTTGAGCATCACTTCAGTCACTCTGACTTTGTTCACTGGGACCCCACTTAACAGTACGGTGGTTCCTACGACTCAACAAAGAAGAAAAGGAAACAACGAAACAACTAGGTCTTCGCGCTCCATAGTCTTCACGCAATGCCTTCTCTTGTCATAGTCTTCAATGTGAATATCTTCACATACCACCATCGTCTTCAATGTCTTCATACATTTTTAGGGGCATCTCCGGTAGGTAAACCGAATCAATGAGGGACTACTACCTGTGTTATCCTGCAATTCTCACAAACACATTAGTCCCTCAACCAGGTTTGTCGTCAATACTCCAAAACCAACTAGGGGTGGCACTAGATGCACTTACAATCTCCCCCTTTTTGGTGATTGATGACAAATTGGTTGAACTTTTCAATGGGGATAAAGGTATGTGAAATTGTAAAGGATAGAGGTATTGTCTTCGTAAGTAGCAAAAGGCTCCCCCTGAAGATGTGCATATAAGTAATTTGCTTTTGGAATGCAAATGCACATGGCAGGTTGTACTTGTGGAGATCCTCTTCAACTTATGAAGACAATTCATCATGCATGATTTGATATAACAAGGATAATGACATGCATAATGAGAAATGGGCATCTGCAAAATGACTAAGTGCGGAATTTATCATCGCACATGCGGAATTTATCATCGCATCACAGAATAGCAAACAAGTAGCAGACGACCATCAGGTTTAAGTGTTGCAACTCAAAGAACCAACTGTATCAAAAGCGAGAGTTGTAAACACTAGGCAAAATATAAAGCAACGGCCCATATGGACCCGCTTGAAGACTATCAACTCATATGCTTCTCCCCCTTTTGTCAGTAAGGACCAAAAAGGTTTGAAGACATAGAGCCTCTACTCGTTCCCAGAAGGAGTAGGAGAGGATGCAGGGTCGGCGTCGGGGTTTGGCGGTGCAGACGAACTTGGTGCAGTGTCGATACGCGCTGAAGTTGGAGGAGGTGAAGTTGCATCATCTTGATCATCGATTACTCTGGCATTCACCGTTGCAACGGAGGAGGCATAATCAGAGTCTTCAAGAGATGGAGTTCGACGCAAAACAGCATTCCTTGGAGGAGTGGAGTCAAACTTGAATCTTTCAGTGAAGCCAACGTCTTGAAGATCTGCTTCAGCACTGAGCAATGTCAAACTCTTCCATGACCTCCGATAGGTTTCATGTGTAACAAAGGCATTCTTGGTGGCAAGATTGCGAATGCGATTGACATCCACCAAGAGGCTCTGCATCTGCCGCTTCGGCCAGAAGTGATCCTTATCATGTTTCTGATGCAGGGCAACGAGAAGTTCTCGGTCATTGAGAACACGAGATCGCTTCCGAGGCCTTTGAGCAATAGTGCTTTCAGTGGCTTCAGTTCGAGCACGGTGAGGTAAGCGTGTATTGCCAGCCAAAGGATAAACACGAGTGACTGCCTGGACTCCTTCAATGGGTTGCGTGAAGCTTTGGTGATCAGCATTGTGAAGACAAACAGGCTCCTTGGCGGGCTCTGGGTATATGGCTTCAACTGACATATCAACCTCTGGCAGAAAGATCAGATGGTTGCGAGCAGAGGGCTGATAGTTGACAGTTGAGTGTAGCTTGATAAGGCGCATGACCCACGGAGCGTAGAACTTCAGTCCAAAGAGATCAGAGCCTGATGCAACCAACTGCCTGATAAAGAAGTCTTGAGCATTGAAGTTGATGCCGTTGAAGATATAAAAGACCAAAGTCTTCATTGCTCCTTCAAGTTTTGCTGCTGAAGAATGTCCTTTGACAGGCCATAGAGTTCGCCTGATGATGTGATAAATAGTGCGTGGCAGATACTCTAGATCTTCGACAAAGAACTCCTTTGGGTAATCAGCGTCATGTGGCAGAGGCTTCATCATGCTCAGCATTTGGCTCATGTTGGGCTCTGGCTTGTGGAAGATACTCTCCAGAGCATTGCGGTGAAGCTGACAACCAGGTTCATATAATTCTCCTGGAGTGGGCAGGCCGGTTAGCTCAATGATGTCAAAAGTTTTGGCTTCATGATGGACATTGCCTGTCATCCACTCAAGGACCCAAGTCTTCGGATCCCTGTTGTATCCGCGAATGTGGAGGGTAGCATAAAATTGAAGCAGAAGTTCTTCATTCGAATGCTCCTTATCAGTTACAAAGTTTAGCAAGCCAGCATCACGGAAGCAGTCAAGGGCTTATTCAAGGCATGGCAATCGAGCAATGGCTTCGCAGTCAAGACGCATATGAGGAAAGATGCGCCCCTGATCATAAAGAACACATGAATAATAACTGTGCTGATGATAGCTCCAGAACCGATCCGATGGAATCCTTGGCTTGGAATAGGGGTTCTTGGCGCTATCAAAGAAAGTGTTGTGCGCAATGAAGCCATGTGCATTGAAGGACCCTGGTGAAGTGGCAGTACCTGGAAACCTGGGCAGTCTTGGCTTTGGCTTCTGGACCTGTGGCCTGTGCGCGACATGATACTCAAATTGCAGACCAGCAGTAGGAGGAGGAACCAGAATAGGCCATCTGACAGTGACCAACTGACCATAGTTGTATGCTTGCTCAATAGTATGTGGCCTGGGAGGCGATACAGGAGCAGTGGCAGTGACTTCAGGCTGCAGATTGGCATCAGGTGCAGCATTGACTTCAGGTGCTATCACTTCAGGCACCACATTAACTTCAGGCACCACATTAGCTTCAGCCATGACAACGTCATTGGCTTCAGTGTTGGTGTTGGTGGACGCCTCAATGTTGTTAACCTCCACTTGAGTAGTGGGAGGGCCAGACACGTTCTCCTCGAGAACAACTTGGTTGGTAGGGGGTGTAGCAACACGTGCTTCTTCTTCTCTTGGTTCTTCTTGGTCATCGGCTGATGCAACCGGAATATCTTCAGCCATATTGGCTTCAGTCTCGGGGTTGTTCAAAGTTGGAGAGGCTTCAGGAAAGACTTGGCGTGAAACGGATTAGCGCTCTTCTCCTTCTAGAACACTTGACAGAGTGACCTGTGGCCTTGGTCCTTTGCGAAGCCTGCGAAATGCTGGCGACGCTTGTGGAGATGGAGTTGGTTGGGCCACAAAGTCTTCATCTTCAATCACCGGAGTGGTGACTTGAGTTGGGGGAGTAACATGTGTTTCTTCTTGACGGGGGGGAGTCTTGTGGGTGATCAGCCCATGAGTCATCCTGAGCAGTTGGCATCAATGGACGACCAATGCTGATGAGTTCGCTGTTCGTAAGAACAGGCGATGATACCACGTTGTGCTTGATCTAAGGAAGGACTTCAACATCTTCAACATTGTCGTGATGACCAATGTCTTCAGCTGCGGTGGGGTCAACAGCTGGAATGTCTTTAGCTTCAGGAGCCTCTGTGGAAGCAGGCTCATGAACTATCATTCGACGTTCTTGTAGTGCAGATTCAGGACGAGCAACAGAAATCGGCTCGACTACAAGGGGCTCTGTTGGAGCAGCCCGATCTCTCTTCTTGGTCTTGCGCTTCTTGGTGGGTGGAGCATCATCAGTGGTGTTCTTGGTCTTGCACTTTCTGGCCTTGGCTTCAGCTGCCCTTGTCTTCTGAAGCTCTGAAGCCACTGTGGTGACCTTAGGCTTCACGCCTGTCATACTGGCTGGGAAGACAATGTGAGGTTCTTCCTGCCTGGATGGTTCAGTTTGGTCCACAGATGGCTTCTTCTTCTGCTTGGCAGCCATCTTAGGGTCGATGCCAGGACGCCCAAGTGCCTTGCACTTCTCAGCTTCATTGTAAGCTTGAACACACTTGGTAGCGAGAATCTTCATACGCTCACAAGAACCTTTGGCTTCATCACGTTTCTTGTGAAACGCTTCCTTGAGCTCATGCAGCATGACCTTGAAGTTCTGGGCGGCTGCCACGCTGAGCTTGGCCACATGCTTCTTGAACTGAGCCTTTTCATAATCGATCTTATGCTTCAGCTCAACAATTTTCTGAGCAAGAGCCAGCTCAGGAGCAATGGCTCCATGGAAGGAGACGCTTAGGCCAATTGGAAGTTGCAGATCGTCAAAGCTGAGATTGGGGGTGTCAAACCACTCATCAATGAAGTTGTTCAATACTTCCACGTCAAAGAGAGGAAAATCATTGAAGATTTCCGCCTCTTGCTTGCTCTTTATCAGCTGCTCAAGAGCGTCACCAGCAAGATCGTCGTCACTTGACAGATCAATGGTGTCATTCTCGTTCCTCAGAACAGCAGCAGGGGGTCAGAGCTGGACCAGTGGAGTGCATAGGCTTCTTTTTCTTCTTCTCAGACTTGGAGATGTGTGAGAGATCTTCAGACTGCACACTTGGTGCAGGAGGAGCAGTGGCCAGAGGCTTCACTCGTGAAGCTGTTGGTGCAGGGGAAGGCTTCAAAGCTTTAGGTTTCTTCAGCTTCTTTGGCTTCGGTGGTGCAGGCGCTTCGTCAGAATCAGCATCGTCTGCAGGCTCATCCACGGCTGTCCCTTGAACCATAATATGAGTGATGAGACCTTCTAGGTTGTAGAAGGGCCCAACAAGATTGGGTTCAGCTTCGCGGGTGCCATCGGCACGAGGAGCAGAGGGGCCTGGATTGAAGTCTAATCCCCGCGACTTCTTGTTTTCTTTGGCAGCGTTCTTGGCAAACTAGAAGTTGCGCTTGAACAAATTGTCGTCACGACACCATAGCAATGAAGATGGGTCGGCATCTGCAGGCTGTTGTCCACGGACCATGCAAGGGTAGAAGCCTTGTTCAATGGCTTCAGCTCTGGACCTGGGTGGAAGATTTTTGTACAAAATGTCTCCCCATGGTCGCTTGATGGCATTCTTCTCAGCATATTCCTGGGTCACGAACCTGTACTTGTACCATTGTTCTGCCCAATATCTTCGAATCCATTGGATTCGGGTTTTTAGCTGATTGTAGTCCTCCTCTGGATCTGTCTTGTACAGCGCATAGAGGTCAGGAGGCAAATCCCTTGAGGTGTTCCCACGGTGCTGTCTGCCACCCTTCCTTGCAGACTTCTCTGTTGCAATGAAGTTCAGACTGAATGGCTTCAACACTATCAAAGGCTTGTGTCTGCTGGTTAGACAGGAACTGGCTTCAGGAGAGTTGATGTGATGCAGTAAGAATTCTGCAAATGAATGCAGACAATGAGAACCAAGGGATTCTCCCACAGACATGTACCTGTGACAGCATTAGAGATGCGAGGGAAGGGGAAGAGGTCATATGCATTCTCAAAAGATTTTGAAGATAAATCAGTTTAGAAGACATTGACCTCATAGCGCGAAGACATTCACTTATATGTTGAGAGTTGGTTCCAGATTTGTACGAATCCAAGAATAAGTACAAGTGCGGAATCTAACTATGTGTGAAGCATAAGTGAATATACTAGGCATTATATGAGATGCAGACAGGATAGATCCAAATTTGTGGAGGCGGAAACCACTTTTGGTAAAAAGGATGAATCTATAGGATCAAAAAGACGGTAAAAAGAGGGTTTTAATTTACCACACGATGAACTACTAGACGGAGTAGAAGATGAGGCCGAGCAGTTCGATCTTCTGTGCCCTAACTTGGCGATGGAGGACACCTACGGCGGCGGCAGAGAAGACGATGTCCGCGGCCGGCGTGAAGACGGCGTCGGAGAGGTCGCGGCAGCTAAGCGCTTCGTCGCCGGCATCGTCGAGAGCTAGCGGTGGCGCTAGGGTTTGTCGAGGTGGAGAGGTGGAAGAAGGATTTTGACCGCGATTGGACGGGTATTTATAGGGAAAGGGACGGCACAGCGCAATTACGCAGGTGCCCCTGGTGGTTCACATCTGAGGGACATGTGGCAAACATGCAACACATTGGGAGTTGTCCCACATTCCCACGCCCGCCTGGACTGTCGGATGGTCGTTCCGGCTTCTCCGGGTTTCAGGCAATAAGAATTGAACATTTAAAACGGATTTAATGTTTGTCTCTGTATCTTCTGCTGACAAGGACGCGGAAAAGACATTTGACAGTTTCAACAGAATGCATATGATTTGGATAGATGGAGTTTGAGGTAGGAAGCATAGAGAGGTTAGGTTCCGATCACATTCACTTAGTTCAAAAGATTCAAACGAGAAGACATAGCTATAAGTGAATGATGTAGAGGACAGAACACTAATATATGTATATATCAGAATGCAACCAAATCAACATAGTAAAGATAATCATGAAGACAAGTTGAAATTGAAGACAAACCAAATGCGAAGGCATAGCAAATGTAGCGCCATGAGAAAAACACTTCAAACAGAAGAATTTGGTGGTGGCGTTACCCACCGTATAGGAAGTATTAGACCCAGACACGGCGCACAATTATCGTGGCGCTCCAAAGTCAAATTCCGCGTTAATGTATTCACACTTAGAATGTAAGTCTTCATTGATTGAAGATATACTTTACTTCATGTGTTGCACATATAAGTCATCATCATGCATAAGTGTTAGGATGTGTGCCTGATCATAGGACATTTGAGGATTCCAAGATATTTAGCTCACACCGTAACTTGCAAAACCTTTTCTCATCCAAGGGTTTTGTGAAGATATCTGCCAGTTGCTCTTCAGTGTTGACGAGTATGATATCAATATCTTCCTTCATGACATGATCTCTGAGAAAGTGATGATGAATTTCAATATGCTTTGTCTTCGAGTGCTGAACTGGGTTGTTGGCAATCTTGATGGCGCTTTCGTTGTCGCAGTAGAGTGGTACTTGTTTCAGATGGATGCCATAGTCCTTCAGTGTTTGTTTCATCCATAGAAGCTGAGCACAGCATGATCCAGCAGCAATGTATTCAGATTCAGCAGTGGAGAGTGATACATAGTTCTGCTTCTTTGAAGACCAACAGACAAGTGATCATCCCAGAAAGTGACATGTGCCTGATGTAGACTTGCGATCCACCTTGTCACCAGCATAATCATCATCCGAGAATCCAACTAGATCAAACTCTGAGCCCTTTGGATAGCATAATCCTAATGTTGGGGTGTAAGCCAAATATCAAAGAATTTGCTTCACAGCTAAGTGGTGCGATTCCTTTGGTGCCGCTTGGAATCGAGCACACATGCAAACACTAAGCATAATATCTGGCCTAGATGCACATAAATAAAGTAAAGAACCAATCATGGAGCGGTATACCTTTTGATCGAACTCTTTACCATTGGCGTCAGGACTCAGATGACTCTTGGTTGGCATTGGCGTCGTGTAACCTTTGCAGTCTTGCATTCCAAACTTCCATCATGGACATCTGATATTGCTCTTGCATCATGTGTCCAAACTCATCACTGTATTTCTGGTTAGTGCAGCCGAAGATAATGTCATCCACATATATTTGGCACACAAACAGTTCACCATCATATGTCTTCGTGAAGAGTGTGGGATCCAGGGAACCAGGTTTGAAGCCTTTGCTCTTTAGGAAGTCTTTGAGCGTGTCATACCAAGCGCGAGGGGCTTGTTTGAGGCCATACAGTGCCTTGTTTAGCTTGTACACCATATCCGGATGTTTTGGATCTTCAAAGCTAGGAGGTTGTGCGACATACACTTCTTCTTCAATCTTGCCGTTGAGAAATGCACTCTTCACATCCATTTGATACAGCAAGATGTTGTGATGGTTAGCATAGGCTAGCAGTATGCGAATAGCTTCAAGCCTAGCCACAGGAGCAAATGTTTCATCGAAGTCAATCCCTTCAATTTGAGTGTATCCTTGAGCAACAAGACGAGCTTTGTTTTTGACAACTTGACCATGCTCATCTTGTTTGTTGCAATATATCCATTTTGTGCCTATTATGTTGTGCTTGCGGGGGTCAGGACGCTTGACAAGTTCCCAAACATTGTTGAGCTTGAACTATTGAAGCTCTTCTTGCATAGCTTGAATCCATTCAGGTTCCATGAAGGCTTCAGCGACTTTCTTAGGTTCAGATATTGAGACAAAAGCAAAGTGCCCACAGAAATTTGCTAGTTGTGTTGCTCTTGAACGAGTGAGTGGACCAGGCGCATTGATGCTATCAATTATCTTCTCAATCTGTACTTCATTTGCAACACGAGGATGAAGTGGACGAAGATTTTGCTCTTGCTGATCATTGTCATCGTTGGGAGGATTGTCTTCGGGCTGAGCATTGTCTTCAGGTTGATTTGGTGCAGAAATGATAAGTTCCTCTTCAGGCTGTGCTTCAGACGGTATGATTTCTCCAGTTCCCATTAGCTTGATGGATTCACTGGGTGGAACTTCATCTAGCACATTTGGCAGGTGCTCTCTTTGCGAGCCGTTAGTCTCATCGAACCGCACATCCACAGTTTCAACCACTTTATAGAGAAAGAGGTTGAAGACTCTGTAGGAGTGCGAGTCCTTTCCATAACCGAGCATAAAACCTTCATGTGCTTTCGGTGCAAACTTTGAAGTGTGATGTGGATCCTTGATCAAGCACCTAGCACCAAATACTCTGAAGTAACTGACATTTGGCTTCTTACCAGTGAGGAGTTCATAGGATGTTTTCTTTAGAAGCTTGTGAAGATAAACACGGTTGATGACATGGCATGCAGTATCAATAGCTTCAGGCCAGAACTTTCTAGGTGTCTTGTATTCATCAAGCATCGTCCGAGCCATCTCAATGAGTGTTCTGTTCTTGCGCTCCACGATGCCATTCTGCTGAGGGGTGTACGGAGCTGAGAACTCATGAGTGATGCCTAATGTATCCAAGTACAGATCGAGGCCGGTGTTCTTGAACTCTGTGCCGCTGTCACTCCTGATATGCTTGATCTTGACGCCATAGTTGTTCATGGCACGGTTGGCGAAGCGTCTGAAGACATCCTGCACTTCAGTCTTGTAGAGAATTATGTGAACCCATGTATATCTTGAATAATCATCAACAATGACGAAGCCATAGAGACAAGCAGTTGTAGAGAGAGTAGAGTAGTGACTAGGGCCAAATAAGTCCATGTGAAGCAGCTCGAAGGGTTGAGATGTCGTCATGATTGTCATCGAGGGATGCTTGGCCCTAGTCATCTTTCCAGCTTCGCAGGCACCGCACAAGTGATCCTTCTTGAACTTGACGCCCTCGATGCCTATGACATGCTTCTTCTTTGCGAGAGTGTGTAAGTTCCTCATGCCAGAATGCCCTAGCCTCCGATACCAGAGCCAGCACTCTGAAGCTTTTTGGAAGAAGCCATACGGCAAGCTGTGGCCCTGCTGAGAAATCTACCATGTATAGATCATCTTTCCGGTACCCTTCAAAGACTAGAGACTTGTCAGATTCCATAAGTACAAGGCAATGATATTTTCCAAATATCACAATCATGTTCAAGTCACAAAGCATTGAGACAGACATTAAGTTGAAACCAAGGGATTCAACAAGCATCACTTTATCCATGTGCTGATCCTTTGAGATTGCAACTCTACCTAGACCCAATACCTTGCTTTTACCAGTGTCAGCAAATGTGATGTGACTCTTGTCAGATGGACGTAAGGTTGAGTCCATGAGAAGACTTCGATCACCAGTCATATGATTAGTGCATCCGCTGTCCATAATCGATTCTGAAGCATGAGGTGTCATACCCTACAGTACAGTTAGGGGGATAGGCTTCACCAAGAGTATTGTGAAGCATAAACATTTTACGGGCAAGAGGATTATCAAAGCTCAGATCAAGATTAGGACTGATAGGATGATTGGCAAACGATTCAGGAACAAAATACATAGTGAGACCATTTGGGCATTTGATCTTGCGTCCTACAAGATGTTTTAGGTCCCCAGCAATAGCATCAGACGCCTTTGATTTCCGGCTGGAGACCTTTCCCTGCAAAGGAAAGTTAATTCTCTTAACCACCAACATCTTCAGGGGTGGCTTAGAAGCAATGATTCTAAGTGCAGCATCTGAGAACTTCGGCTTTGGAGCCCTAGCAAATAGCCTTGCAGGAGATGAATGATACTCATATGAATAAGCAGAAAAGTTCTTAGTCTTATGAACATAGCGGTTTGAAGAAACACGCTCATATTCATAAGTCTGAGTATGGTTTCCCTGCAAAACATTGGCGTTAGGGTGCCTCAGGTGAGTCCTCTGTCTGTATGAAGCCTTTGGGCCATATGAAGCCTTTGGTCTGGGATTTGTCTTCTTCCCAGGTGGTGTCATGATGACATTCACAGGAAGATTCTCAAGACAACTTTTGGGAACCCAGATCTTCTTCATAGGTGGCCCATTCCTGTAGTTAGTACCAATATACCTGGCAAACACTTCACCATTCTGATTCTTAAACAGTTTATAGTTTGCATCAAAGGATTCATCAATGATAACAGGGTTAGCACAGGTGAAGCCAGATAAGGTGGATGGATCTACTGAAGGTCCCTTTGCAGCAACCCATGTGGTTTTGGGGTACTGCTCAGGCTTCCAGTAGGAGCCATCAACATTCATTTTCCTCTCGAACCCAACACCCTCTTTCCTAGGGTTTCAGTTCAGAATCTGCTTTTTGAGGACATCGCACAGTGTCTGATGCCCTTTGAGACTTTTGTACATCCCTGTTTCAAGCAATGTCTTCAACCTAGCATTTTCATCAGCAATAGTAGTGGTATCCTCAGCAGAGGGGTTAGTTACCACATCAGCAGTTGAAGATATTGCAACAGTAGCAGCAGTAGAACATTCAGCAACAGAAGTAGTGTTATCATGCTCAAGGCATTTTAGACATGGTGGTTCAAATCCTTCCTGAGCGGAACTGATCTGTTGAGCGCGAAGTGACTCATTCTCTTTTCGAAGATCTTCATGAGTCGCTCTCAATTTCTCAAGCTCTTGCTTCCTTTGAAGATAATCATAGGAGAGCTTTTCATGAGTTGTTGAGAGCGTTTCATGACGACTTTCAAGTTCCTGGTACTTAACATGAAGATTTTTTATGTCTTCAATTAAGGGCTGAGAACGGGTAATTTCAGCGTCCAACGGGTCATCGCTTTTATCTAACAGTTTTTGAGTATGTTCCATAGCTTTCTGTTGTTCGGTTGCAATTTTAGTAAGTGTTTTGTAGCTGGGTTTGGATTCACAATCAGAGTCATCTTCACTAGATTTGAAAGTAAGCATCGCGTGATTTTACCTTGGCACCACGTGCCATGAAGCAGTAGGTGGGAGCAGAGTCGTCCTTGCCATTAGCTTCAGCGTTGGTGACAGAGCCATTTTCTTCAGTGTTGAAGATGGACTTGGCAACGTAGGCTGTAGCTAGAGCCAGACTTGCAACGCCAGGATCGGACTCCTCCTCAGACTCCACCTCCGCCTCCTCAGAAGCAGACTCCTCCTCTGAATCCATCTCCTTGCCGACAAAGGCACGAGCCTTGCCAGATGAGCTCTTCTTATGAGATGAAGACTTGGATGAGGACTTGGAAGAAGACTTTGAGGATTTCTTCTTCTTGTCATCAGAATCATATTCCTTGCTCTTCTTCTTCTTCTTGTTCTCATTGTCCCACTGTGGACACTCAGAGATATAGTGTCCAGGTTTCTTGCACTTGTGACATGTTCTCTTCTTGTAGTCATGAGTGGAAGCTTCATCATTTCTTGAGCTGGATCGTGAAGACTTTCTGAAGCCCTTCTTCTTAGTGAACTTCTGGAACTTCTTCACAAGCATAGCAAGTTCCTTTCCAATGTCTTCAGGATCATCAGAACTGCAGTCAGATTCTTCTTCAGATGAGGAAACAGCTTTTGCCTTCAAAGCATGAGTTCAGCCGTAGTTGGGACCATAGTATCTCTTTTCTCAGATAGCTGGAACTCATGTGTGTTGAGCCTCTCAAGTATATCAGATGGATCGAGTGTCTTGAAGTCAGGGCGTTCTTGTATCATGAGGGCAAGGGTGTCGAACGAGCTGTCAAGTGATCTCAGTAGTGTCTTGACGATTTCATGCTTGGTAATCTTAGTGGCGCCGAGAACACGAAGCTCATTTGTGATGTCAGTGAGGCAATCAAGTGTGAGCTGGACATTCTCATTGTCGTTTGTCTTGAAGCAGTTCAAGAGGTTGCGAAGAACACTGATCCTTTGATCTCTCTGGGTTGAGACGCCTTCGTTGACCTTGGAGAGCCAGTCCCAGACTAGCTTCGACGTTTCCAGAGCACTCACACGGCCATACTGTCCTTTGGTCAGATGACCACAGATGATGTTCTTGGCAGTAGAATCCAGTTGAATGAACTTCTTGACATCAGCAGGGTGACACCTTCACCAGTCTTGGGAATGCCATTCTTGACGACATATCAGAGGTCGACATCAATGGCTTCAAGATGCATGCGCGTCTTATTCTTCCAGTAGGGATATTCAGTTCCATCGAAGACGGGGCAAGCAGCGGAGACTTTCATTATCCCTGCAGTCGACATAGCTAAAACTCCAGGTGGTTAAACCGAATCACACAGAACAAGGGAGTACCTTGCTCTGATACCAATTGAAAGTGCTAGTTATCGACTAGAGGGGGGTGAATAGGCGATTTTTATGAAAGTCTTCAAAACATGAGAGTTTTGAAGACAAACAATAGAAATGAACCTATTGATATGCAGCGGAAGGTAGACTACACTAGGCAAGCCATAGTCAAGTATTCAATGAAGTGAAAGTGCGAAGACTAATAGCAGCTAGGTAGTACGGATCAGGATGGAAGATGGTATGAAGCCAAACAACGATAGAAGTCACACAGTGAAGACAAAAAGGTAAAGCAAACAAGCAATGACTTCACAAAGACAAATTGTAAGTAAAGAGAGGGAGAGGATAGAACCAGTCACTTATTGAGGACACAGGATTTGTTGGACCAGTTCCAGTTGCTGTGACAACTGTACGTCTGGTTAGGGAGGCTGAGATTTAACTCAGAAGACCACGTCTTCACCTTATTCCCCTTGAGCTAAGGACACCCAGTCCTCGCCCAATTACTCTGGTAAGTCTTCAAGGTAGACTTCCAAACCTTCACAGACTTCGTTCACTGGCGATCCACAATGACTCTTGGATGCTCAAAACGCGACGCCTAACCGGCTGGAGGATTCACAGTCCTCAAGTGTAACAAGTCTTCAGGTCACGCGGACAGAAAGACTTCAGTGATGCCTAACACTCTTTGGCTTTGGGTGCTTGGGCTTTGTCCTCGCAAGGATTTCTCTCTCTCAAAAGCTTCGGAGGTGGGTTGCTCTCAAACGACAAAAGCCGTGCACTAACTCCGAGCAGCCACCAATTTATGGTGTAGGGGGTGGGCTATTTATAACCACTAGGCAACCCGACCCGATTTGTCCGAAATGACCCTGGGTCACTAAGGAACTAACACATGTTCCAACGGTCAGATTTCAAACACACGTGGTAGCTTGACTTGGGCTACAAGTAAAGCTGACTCATCCAGCTCTGGATAAGATTTGCTCTCATTGTCTTCACTCGAAGACATAGGATTTTGGTTGAGCATCACTTCAGTCACTCTGACTTTGTTCACTGGGACCCCACTTAACAGTACGGTGGTTCCTACGACTCAACAAAGTAGAAAAGGAAACAACGAAACAACTAGGTCTTCGCGCTCCATAGTCTTCACGCAATGCCTTCTCTTGTCATAGTCTTCAATTTGAATATCTTCACATACCACCATCGTCTTCAATGTCTTCATACATTTTTAGGGGTCATCTCCGGTAGGTAAACCGAATCAATGAGGGACTACTACCTGTGTTATCCTGCAATTCTCACAAACACATTAGTCCCTCAACCAGGTTTGTCGTCAATACTCCAAAACCAACTAGGGGTGGCACTAGATGCACTTACAGGAACCCTGGTCCCTCGACGGTGGCAGCGAGGGTCGCCGCTCGACAGCGCGTCCCTCCTCCTCCTGAGCCTGTGGTGGCGGAGCCGGCCGCGAGGGGAAGAGGGAGGGGGCGAGGCCGTGGGCGAAGCCGTGGCAGAGGTTGTGGTGCTCGGGGAAGAGGAGGACGGGGCGGCGCGCCGTCCTCGCCCCCGCCAATGATGTCTTTCCCGACGGAGGGCCATGTTGGAGACCAGCCCTGCGAGTTCTTCATCAGGCTGCGCCGGCCTCCGCGTCATCGTCTTCGTCTCCCCGCCCCATTTGCTCGGGTAATGGAGCGTGACCCGCCCAGACCCTCAGGTTGCACATGAGGGGCTGTGGGAATGGGGGCACGCGGGTCGACGTCGACTTCCCGGCTCCTTGGGTCATGTACCTCTGCCGTGGATGCAAGAAGTTCACTCGCATCCACAGCCTGGCGGCGGGGCTCGTCCTCTACTTCAAATTAATGGAGGACGGGTTGCTCTCCGTCAAGGTCTTCGGAGAGTTTGGAACTCGCCTGAAGTGCTGCGTGGAGAGCTCCTCCGACAAAGACTCCGACGATGGAAGCTCTTCCTCGAGCGAGAGTGACGAGGAGGACAGCCGGGCTGATGACGGGGACGAGTCCGACTAGGCATCGGACGCCCCGCGCCTGGGCGGGTGCGGCAACAGCAGCATCTGCACCTGGCCGCTCCTCCCGTGGAGTTTTGTCGGGGGAGAGGCCAGCTCCTTGAATTTCTCGGGGCCGTCTCCTTGGGCGGCTGGCATTGGGAGGCTGCGGAAGAGGAAGAGGGCGGGCGGCAAGGCCGTCAACTCCGAGTATGCGAACACCGACGCCTTCGTCGCGTGTCCGACGTCGTGCCGCCTCGTCTTCCAGCTCCTTTCCCGGCACCGTCATCACCGGCCCACCCTTGGGTAGCCACCGAGGTGTTCTCTTGGTGCTTTCTGCTGCTCGTAGCTCGCCTAGGCGCCCCTTTTGCCCTTTCGCCTTCTTGACCTGCCTCCTGAGGAGAGGGACATGAAAGGGATCACGGGCATCTCATCTCTTTTTTTAGTTTGTAAGCCTTCGGGCCTTTGTTAAATTTAGAACTTGTAATCCCCTTGCTCATGTTTTTCATTCCGTATGGACTGTACCTGTGTGGGATGTTTTTAATGAAAAAGGGATGTTTGCCAGGTTTTTCGTTCGTGGGTAGACCCCGCGACAAGGAGTGAATCCTTGTTACTATTTAAGATAAACGTTTTTCGCCCGGCAACAGGCCTTGCCGTCCCCCACACTTCGCTCGACCATTCTCGTGCTCTTGGCGGAGGCAAGGATGAAGTGAGCTTAGGCTCCTCGTTCTATCTCCTTGCCGTCGTGGCTACAACCAAATCCGGACCCAGGAGATAATCCTTAGGTATAGGAAAAAAGGGAGCATGGTAGCCTAGAGATAAAACGAGGTTTCACATGCCCCAGTTCCGTTCCGAAATGCATGACAGAGGATGAAAGAATTATCTGGATCTGCAGCCCCCGGCAACCTCAGTTGGATCCTTGTATTTGCAGCCCCCAGCAACTCTGGTTTGCTGGGGTCGGGACACCGGTCCGTTCCCTTTCTTCCAAGTAGCTCAGCAGAAGTGTTCATGTGCCCTGCGAACCAAAGGAGGACAGAAAAGAACAGATAGACGCGCACTCGACCTCTAGGCTAGGGGTTAGTCGCTGCTAAGCACTATCAACCCTAACCAAGGAAGAGAATCGACCTAGCATGCATGCTATAACATAGGCCGCCAGCGCTTCATTTATTTGTGCTCAAGGTCTGCGGCTGGCTTTGTACAAAGGGTTACATGCCTTGCCGGCAAGGCTTGTACCCCGGCAAGCCGCGCCTTATGGGTAAAACTTGCGAAGATGCTCGATGTTCCAGGAGTTGCTCACTGGAACGGCATCTTCGGTCTCCAAGCGGACTGCGCCGGGCCTGGTGACTCGTATTACCCGATAAGGGCCTACCCACTTTGGCGTCAACTTGTTGGAATTCTTGGCCGACTGAACGCGCCGAAGAACAAGGTCACCTTCCTCAAATCTTCGGGCATGAACCTTGCGGCTATGGTAGTGGCGCAAGGCTTGCTGGTAGCATGCTGCTCTCACAGCCGCCCGAAGACGATCTTCCTTCAGGAGCATTGCGTCATCTTGCCACAATTGCTCTTGCTCAAGCTCATCATAAGCGAGCACTCGAGGTGACCCGTATATGAGTTCCGTGGGGAGAACTGCCTCCGCCCCATATACTAGGGCAAAGAGTGTCTGACCGGTGGCTCGATTTGGTGTCGTCCTAATTGACCAAAGAACCGCCGGCAACTCATCAATCCAGCGCCTTCCGCTCTTGTGCAACCTGTCAAAGGTCTTCGTTCTCAGGCCTCGCAACACTTCAGTGTTCGCCCTCTCTGCTTGGCCGTTGCTCTGGGGGTGTGCAACGGAAGCAAAACAGACCTTCCTGCCGAGGTCTTGAACCTACTGCATGAAGGTGTGGCTTGTGAACTGCATGCCGTTGTCGGTGATAATTCTGCTTGGCACACCGAATCGGTAGACCAGTCCCCTGAAGAACTTGACGGTTGACTGTGCTGTCACCTTTCTCACTGCTTCCACTTTCGGCCACTTTGTGAACTTGTCGATTGCAACGTACAAGTACTCAAAGCCCCCGACAGCATGGGGGAAGGGGCCCAGTATATCGCGCCCCCAGACCGAGAATGGCCAGGAGAGAGGGATTGTTTGAAGGGCTTGAGCTGGTTCATGAAGCTTCTTTGAATGGAACTGACACACTTCACACTTGGTTACTAGTGTCGTCGCATCCTGGAGGGCGGTGGGCCAAAAGAAACCTTGTCGGAACGCCTTGCCGGCAAGGGCCCTCGACCCTACGTGGGAGCCACATATGCCTCCATGTATCTCTGCCAACAGCTCTAGTCCTTCCTCCCGGGGGATGCACTTCAATTTCACACCGTTCGGCCTCCTCCTGTACAGGTCGTCATCGACGAACTGGTACAGGGCGGACCGACGGGCTACTTTTTCCGCTTCTTCCTGCTCCTTAGGAAGCTCCCCTGTTTGGAGGAATCGGAAGGTATGTTGCGCCCATACCGGAGCCTGGGGCTCGACGGCAAGGACCAAAGGCATCTCTTCCGCCATGGGAGTGGCTGTCTCTACGGCTAGGGCTTGACGCCCTACCGGAGCCAGTTGCTCTTGCGCAGGCTCAGTGTGCACGGCAACATCCTTGTCGGCCGTCCCAGGGGGCTCGACGGGAAAGTACTTGTCGGGACCTGATTTCCTCCGCTTGTTCTGCCCCATTGATGGTTCGACGGATGGCTAAGTTAACCGGAGCAAAAAGGTACTTGGTTCCACAGGTAGCTTGAATGCGGCACGCTTTGACAGGTATTCGGTGATGTCTTTCTCTGCTCGGGGAATGTGCTCCACCTGGATACCGTCACAGTGCTCCTCCAGCTTCCTCACTTCATCTACGTAGGCCTCCATCAATGGGCTCTGGTAATCCTTGTTGACTTGCCTGATGACAAGCTGCGAGTCACCCCTGACGATGAGCTTCTTCACCCCAAGGTCTGCCACGATCCTGAGACTGGCAAGCAGCCCCTCGTACTCAGCAGTGTTGTTCGTGGACATCTCCCGGGGAAAGTGCATCTGGACCACATACTTGAGGTGCTCTCCGGTGGGTGCGACAAGCAGCACACCGGCACCGGCGCCTTGCAGCGAGAAAGCCCCATCAAAGTACATGATCCAGTCGCGGTCTGCTTCCTTGCCGGGGAGAGCGGTCTCCTGGATTTCCTCGTCGGGCGTTGAGGTCCATTCTGCAATGAACTTCGCCAAGACTTTGCTCTGGGTCGTCGAGGTACTTTCAAACTTCAACCCAAAACTTTACAACTCCAGGGCCCATTCCACAATCCTTCCGGTCACATCTTGGTTATGCAGTATCCGTTGCAATGGGAGGGTGACGACAGTGATCTCGTGGGCTTGGAAGTAATGACGCAGCTTCCTCGAGGCCATAAGGAGGCCGAAGAGCAATTTCTACACACCGGAGTACCTCGATCTAGCCCCCTGCAAGAGGGAGCTGACAAAGTACACCGGGTGCTGCACCATCTTCTTCTTCTGCACCACCTCACTTGACTGCGCGGGCACTGCCTTGGTGGCATCAGACTCCGCCGGGGGCCTTGCCTTGTCGGCAGCAGGCCCTGCCGAGGGGATCTTTGGCTTGCCATCCGCTAGTCCTGCAGTCGCCACTGTCTCCTCGTCGAACTCCCTCTGTGCCACCAGTGTGGCGCTGACCACTTGATTCGTCGCCGCCAGATACAGCAGCAACGACTCTTGTGGTTTAGGCGCAACCAGTATTGGCGTGGAGGAAAGGTATTTCTTCAGATCCTGCAAGGCCGCCTCGGCTTCCGGGGTCCACTCCATTGGGCCTGCCTTCTTCAAGATTTTGAAGAAGGGAAGGGCACGCTCGGCGGACTTGGAGATGAATCGACTCATGGCGGCGATGCAGCCGGTGAGCCGACGCACATCTTTGATCCGCTTGGGCGCCTCAATCTGCTCAATAGCCTTGATTTTGTCTGGGTTTGCCTCAATCCTGCGCTACGACACAAAGAATTCGAGAAGCTTGCCGGACGGAGCGCCGAAGACACACTTCTCAGGGTTCAGCTTAAGGTTGATCTTGCGCAGGTTGGCAAATGTCTCTTCCAGATCTTGCACAAGAGTTGCCCCGTCCTTGGTTTTGACCACTATGTCATCCATGTATGCCTCCATATTTCTATGGAGCTAGGGTTCAAAACCAATTTGGACAGCTCTTGCAAACGTTGAGCCAGCACTCTTCAACCCGAAAGGATCCGTAAAAAGCAATACGTACCACATGGGGTGATGAATGCTGTCTTCTCTTCATCCTCTCTTGTCATGAAGATTTGGTGGTAGCCCGAGTAGGTGTCGAGGAATGATAACAGATCACACCCGGCCGTGGAGTCAACGATCTGGTCGATGTGCGGCAACGGGAAGGGGTCCTTAGGACAAGCTTTATTGATATCTGTGTAGCCAATACACAGCCTCCACTTCCCATTTGCCTTGCGCACCACTACCGGATTGGCCAACCACGTCAGGTCGAGCACTCCTCTCACCAAACCTGCCGCTTCCAACTTCCTAATCTCCTCTGTGATGAACTCCTGCCTCTCCAGAGCCTGCTTTCTGACCGTCTGCTTGACAGGCCGCACATGAGGGCAGACAGCTACGTGGTGCTCAATCACCTCCCTGGGAACACTGGGGATGTCGGATGCTTGCCATGCAAACACGTCGACATTCGCCCGCAGGAAGGTGACGAGCGCGCCTTCCTATTTGTTGTCGAGGGCGGAGCCTATGGTGAAGGCCCCTCCCGTGCCATCCTCCCTGACAGACACCTTCTTGGTCTGCGGTGGCTCGGCTCTGGATCTCTTGCTCTTGCCGGTAGAGCTCTCTGGCACGTCCTCGACGGTAGATCAACACTCCGAGGAGGTGTGCTTGCTGGAGTGGGTGCGGGAGGTCTTGCCGGCCTTCTTCTTCCCTCCCGGGCCTTCAGCGGCAGGAGCAAGTGCCTTCACGACAGCTGCTGCAACTGCTTCCCGGTAGAGTTGGTCGGCGCAAATCAGCACGTCCTTCTTGTCGGATGGGACGGAGATGATGGTCAACGGCCCGGGCATCTTTAGCATGTTGTAGGCGTAGTGTGACGCCGCCATGAACTTGGCTAGTGCCGGGCGGTCGAGGATCCCGTTGTAGGGCAAGGGGATCTCGGCCACGTCAAAGACAATCCTCTCCGTCCTGTAGTTCAACTCTCCTCCAAACGTCACGGTCAGTGTGACCTTCCCCTTCGGCTGGCTCCTCCCCGGATTGACCCCTTGAAACGTGCCCGTTTCCTCGAGGTCTCCATCAGGAATTCGCAGCCTTTTGATCACGACGGGCGAGATCAAGTTCAGGCCGGCCCCGCCGTCGACCAACATCTGGTTCACCCTAAGGTTGTGTATCGTTGGTGAGACCAACAATGGCAAACACCCGACCACGGTTGTGCGGTCAAGGTGGTCCTCGGCGTCAAAGATGAGGGGCGTGCTGGACCACTTCAGTGGCTTCTGAGCGTCGAACGACGGCTCCGCTGCTGTAATCTCACGCGCCCACTGCTTGAGCTGGCGGTGAGAAGTATGCAGCGAGGCGCCGCCATCGACGCACATGGCCTCCGTAGCCTTCTGGAACTCTTGGTCACCGGACTCGTCATCCTCGTCATGATCATCATCTTCTTGTTTCTTGTCATGGCCCCGGGCGGGCCTCTCTTGCTGGTTGTCCTTGCCGGGGCGGCTTCCTTGGCCGCCACGCTTCTTGCCGGATCCCTCGGCACCGTCCTGACCTTTCTCCCTGTCCTGCCTTTCATACTCGGCCTTTTGCTTTTCAGCAAGCAGCTCGACTTGCCGGAAGTTCTGGAGATCGTGGCCCTTGGTGCAGTGGATCTTGCAGTACTGTTGCCAGAGCCCCCTGGCTTGTCGGCAGCTGCTAAGGCCCGGCAGGCGGCGCATCCAGCAATCTCCTTGCCGGGGCCATCTGCCTTGACCTTCTTGGCAGCGCCGGTGTCGTCAGATCCCTCAACGGCAAGTACGGCCTTGCCCTTGCGTTTCCTATTGCGACGCCGGCCCTTCTTCGTCGGGGTGGCGGCGTCTTCATCGGTAGAGTCGGTTTCCGCGCCGACATCTTCGCCGGGGTACTGCCTTCCCTCTTCAGCCCGGGCGCATCTATCGGCCAGAACATAGAGTTCGGCCACATCCTTAACCTTGGTCATCGCCAGCTCTTCGCGCATCTTGCGGTTGCGCGTGTTCTGATGGAACGCACTGATCAAAGCGGCAGGATGAACGTCGGGGATGTTGTACTGCACCCGGCTGAACCTCTGGATGTACCTGCGCAGGGTTTCCCCTTCCTTCTGGGGAATGATATGCAAATCACTGGCCTGGCCATGAGCTTGGTGGCCTCCTGTGAAGGCGCCAACGAACTCATGGCACAGGTACGACCAAGAAGAAATGGAATCCGCCGGCAAGTGCATCAACCAAGACATAATATTGGGCTTTAGCGCCAGCGGGAAATAATTGGTGAGCACCTTGTCGTTGCGAGCTCCGGCCGCCTGCATCGCGATGGTGTAGATGCTGAGGAACTCGGACGGATGGGTCTTGCCAGTGTACTTCTCGCCGACGTCGGGCTTGAACGTATGGTGGGACGGCCACTGGAACTGCCGCAGCTCACGGGTAAAGGCCGGGCAGCCCACCTCGTAAGGTAGGCCGCCGGAGCCCCCCGGTGTTGGGTGGTCCATAGCGGGTCCCGCCCGCTTGTCCGACTGGTGGCGTGTATCACGTTGGCGCTCAATAGTGGTCCGAGCATCTTCGTGAGCTCGTTCTCGAAGAACTTAGCGCTGGTCGCGGTGGGTCCGCGGGTTAGACGACGCTATAGAGATTTTATCACAAGCGTCGTCACGACGGGCAGACGCCCGCGGCGGCTGGCGAGGAGGAGGAGAGTGCACCATGGCTGCAGCTCCCCCGGTCCTCCCAGCGCCAGCATGTGGTGGCTTGATGGAGCGTCGACCCGAGGGCCCCGCCGGTCGCGGATCGTCTTTTTTGGCGACGGTGATGAGGCTCCGGATGGTGGCCCTCCACTCGTCGAGCTTCTCTGCGGTAGGAGGAAAGTCGAGGAGCAGCTGCGCGCGCGCCAAAGCTTCTGCTGGCGTGGGTGGTGGCGACAGCTGCGTGGATCGTGGCGCGCTTCGACTTCTAACCACGTTAGAAGGAGCTCTATCACGACCCAGCGGCTGCGCGCCATTTTCGCCAGCACTTCGACGGGCATGCTGAACTCCTTCGTCCTGCGGACGACGCACAGCGCTCTTCCCACGGCGGTGTCCAGGGTCAGCGGCGTGGTGACGCTGCTCGTCGCGCACACCATGGGAGTGTGTGGCACAACGACACTCCTGGAGGGCCCCGCGCCGCCTGCGGGAGGCCCGGCCCCATCTTTAGACTTGGTGACGTGCAGCCGTTCGCCTGGCGCGCGAACGGCGCCGCTCGCCAGGCTCTGACTGCCAGGGCGATGCTGGTGCTCGCGGACCGCGGCTCGGGTTCTATCCGCGACTGGGCCGCTGCTCGCCCGTACTGGCACAGGCCGTTCGGCCTCCGACGAGCCGATCGCCGGGGCCGTCTTCTTCTTGGGAGCCA